>NW_027204173.1:0-38070 GCF_024711535.1 Dipodomys merriami | reverse complement strand
TAGCTCTTGTGGTAGAGGGCTAGCCTTGAGCAAAAGCAGCTCATGGGCTGTGCCCAGATCCTGAGTTCAAGGTTTGGGACTGACAACAGACATACACAAGAATCTGTGCAGCCATCTGACTAAAGCAGGTCACCCTCTTGTGCCCAACTGAATTGGACATAGTTCCCAGAAAAAGTGGCTGGGGGAGTTGCTGTCATCTTGACTCTGTACATGCTGCCTGCATCACAGGATTCTTGCCACAACGCCATTCTTTCATGTTTCTTTCTGACCAATGGAATACAAGAATTGTGGCCATGCCCACATTCCATGCTGCCGTGTACCCCCGGGATTCCCTCGGTTGGTTGTCACCACTACCAGCAGTTGAAGAAGGTAGAGGTGGCTGAGTAGTGAGCAAGAGACTTGAAACTACTTTGGAGTAGGAATTTGATGTGCCATCCTGCTTCCCAGCCCCCTCCTCTGCTTCCTCCAAGGCACCACATTTCAAACCTCAGGTGGTGGCAAGCTTCTGGTAAGCTTGCAACCATGACCTGGTCCCGGCCCCTGGTCCTCGGCTCTGGACCTGAGTGTCTGCAATGCCCCCTCCATTGCTGCTCACTCCACCAGGAGCATCAGCCAACAACTTCTCCCAGCAGCACATGTGAGTGGCCACCCAGTGGGCCTGCACCCTGTGACACTCGTACCTGGAGACCCCCCCCCAGGTCCCAGACTTGCACCTCCCTCATACCCAACAGTCCAGCCAGGGCTCTGCCACTAATGCGCCAAAAGGGTAGGGGATGGGTGTCAACCCGGGGATCCCATCCCCATCCCTAGCGGCCAATGTCCCAGGAAAAGGGCAGATACAGTGATGGGTGAAGAGGGGGCGCCACATCGTCCCTGGCCTGGAGTAGTGGGAGACACAGAGCCATGCATCTGCACCCTTTTTCTCCCTAGTGGGAACTTGGTGGCTTTAGTCAAAGGTGGGGAGCAGCACCTCCATACCTGCCTTCTCTCTGGTCTTTTCTTTTCTTCTGGACATGATTGTTGTTGGATGCATAAGATAGACACCCCCCCTTGCTGTGTGAGCCCTTGTCTTCTGTGCTTGGTCATCCTTTCACCTGAAGAGGGTCCCAGAAAAGCCCAGGAGGGAGGTGAAGGGCGCTGGGGGTCAAAGCAGAAGGTGAATATCTGGGATGAATACCCCAACCCCCCTCACACATACACCCGGCCTCTTCCCCTACCCCTCAGCTGTCAACAGTTCTCACAGGATCATCACCAGCTCTGCCAGCATGTGCTGGTGCTCTTGTTCCATTTGATCTCCTCGTCCTCCCCAAGAATCCACCAATTAGCCCAGGAGCATGTAGGTTAGAAGTAAGGTGTATGTCGATGTATGTATCCTTAGGACTCCATCCATTTCCCCCCACCCCTGGTCAGACACCCCTCTGAGGTCACCATGACCCTCTGTTAGTTTCCTTTTCCAGGCTCTGAAGAGACACCTGTCTCAGGACTCCTTCACCCAGCATCCTGGCTTAGGGTTTTGGTGAATGTGGTCAAGGCTGGTTGTTCCCAAGGGGGAGGATCTGGCCCTGGAGAAAGGGAGAGGCGTGGTGGTGCTGTTTCATTTGAGTGGTGCTCCCCTTGGGTGGGAGCCTCTGGTTCTTTCAAGGGAACCTCCATGCTCCAGGTTGTACATTGTGCCAGATGAGGAATGAACAGAGGCACTTCTGAGTCGTGTGTGTGTGTGTGCGCATTAGAGAGAGAGAGAGCAAGAGAGAGAGATCATCTTTCTACTTGTACATCCTGACAGTGCTCAGGTGAGTGATCAATTGGCAAATTTCAGGTGCTGCATGGATGAGTCTTCTGTCACCAGTCTGGATTTGTGTGTGTGTAGAAGTGGGTTGCAACAAAGATAGTTGGACCCTTTGGTAACTTTTCCTGCTATCTTTGGGGGCTTCACGGCTGAGGTCTAGGGGCCTGGAAGGGTAAGGTGCTTGAAGGGGACTCATCACCATTAAATTACAAGACCAAGGGATTTGTGTGCCCTGAAGCTGTCTACTCCCTTGGGCCTGGTTGGTGGCAGTGGGAGCTTGGGAGGACCTGGGGGTGTGTCCCACAGGGGGTGGTTTCCCAGGGGGACAGATTGTGTGGCCAGAACTTAGTAAGGATGTGCACCCTGTGAATATGGAGTGCACCAGCATAGGTCAGACTCCGGGTCTTCTCACCATAATGTCTGATGGGTGACACCAACGCTATTTTAAATCTTAATCTGTGATCTTCAGATCTCAGACTCTTGAGTAGCTAGGATTACAGGCATGAGCATCTGGTACCGGGCCTCAGATTCTTTTTGGTATATTAGGGTTTGAACTCAAGGCCTTATGCTTGCCAGTCAGGTCTTCCATCATGTGAGCCAAGCCTTTCTGTCTTGGGCATTTCCAAGATAGAGACTAATATATGGTCAGGCTGGGCTGGATCATGGTCCTCCTATCTGTAACAGGCATGCTCCACCAGGCCTGGTCCTCTGTAGTTGGGATAGTAGACATGTAGCACCATGGTCATGCATCGATTTAGATGGATTATCTCAAACTCTTAGTGCACGGCAGCCAATTTTTGACCACAGGCTAAGCCCTGGGTTAGGCCTCAACCAATTGGACCTCAGTCTCCTCTTGGGACAATTGTGAGGAAACAAGGGATTTATACAGAGGGATCTCTGGTATAGGGCACAGAGGGAGCGGCCATCAGATACGGTTCTTGGCAATTCTGTGAGCAAATGAAAGGAAGTTACCTGGAAAAGGCTCAGGTGGGGCCTGTTATTAATCGTGGAACAGTTGAGGGATTGTGAAACAAAACATAGCTCTCTTTCATCCTTACCTTATCCACATAAGGAAGGGGATCCTTCACTGTGTTCAGGTTTGCAGCTGGGGATACAGTGGCAAGTAGAAGCCAGGTGACATTCTCATGACCTCCAGTTTACAGGAAGCTTGGCCTGACTTCTCTGCCATGCTCCCTGGGAAAATGAGTGCTATTATTGTCAAGAAGTCCAATTCTTGTCAGTCTGGGTCTTGAACTCTGGTCCTGGGCGCTGTCCCCAAGCTCCTCAGATCAAGGCTCGCACTCTACTACTTAAGCCACAGCGCCGCTTCCAGTTTTTTGGTGCTTCTTTGGAGATAAGAGTCTCACAGACGTTTCTGCCCGGGCTGGCTGTGAACCACGATCCTCATATCTCAGCCTCCTGTGTAGTTAGGATTAGAGGTCTGAGCCATGGGCACCAGGCTTAAGTGTAATTCTGACTTTCTTTCTCTATCTCTCTCACAGGAAATGGTTTAATGCGTGCTGGAGGAGGTGGCCCAGCGTCCCCATGTGGCTGGAACCCAAGGTGGCCCTCTCATTCTGGAGGTAGGCTGTGGGTTAGGAGCTGTCTTGCTCAGCCTGTTTAACCAGCTCCTTGAGGTAAGCCCCTCTGTGCCCTGGCTAGACCATGACGGTTTTTCATTGTCCATCCAGCCTTATTGGACTTAGTATTGTTTTGTATGTCATTTTCTACCACCTGGCCAAAATTATGATACATAGTTATGGAATGAATGTAATGCCATCTTAAGAAAGTCATTTAGAGCTCTGGGAATGTGACCTCATGGTGTGGTGATTGCCTAGCATGCATGAACCCCTGGGTTCAATTCATCACAGAAAAACACTGAAAGTGGTGCTGTGCCCCAAGTGGTAGAGTGGTGGCTTTTTTTTTTTTTTGAGAAAAAAAAAAAAAAAAAAGATCAGGAATAATTCCCTAGCCCTGAGTTTAAGCTCCCTGGACTGTCAAAAACAAAACAAAACAAAACAAAACAGTTAGTAAATGCAAAATAAAGAACACATACTTGGGATATATAATTGCTTCTTCCATATTGATACCTGACAACAGTCCCTAATTCATGCATTTTGCCTATATTAGGATACTGTGTTGAAAAAAATGTTTTGTTCATTAGATCACTGCAGTTAATGCCAGGAATGTACTTAGATGTCAAGTGAAGATGAATTCTGGAAATTCAAAGATTCCAGGCTTTTGAGAGGTCACTGCTAATCACAGAGAAGGCTAGTCTAAGTGAGATTTGGAAATCTTTTTGGTCAGTCATTGCACCAAAAAGGCACAGACTAATTAACAGTTGTGATAGAAGAGAAGGAATAACTCCAGTTGGAGGAATAAATGATAGTAACTAACATATACCAGAAACTGTCCTAGGGAAATATTTTTGGTTATATAAGAACTAGTTATCAACTAGGCTTATACCTCATTGTGGTTTACAACTCGAGCCATTGCTGCATTCTGATTTTTTGGAGATAATCACATGTATTTTCATGATTGGACTGGCTTTGAACAGTGGTCTTCAGATCTCAGTCTCCTGAGTAGCTAGCTAAGCTGATTCAGCCTCTGAGTAGCTAGTTAAAATTCTGATTGTCCTTTATGCTTCACTGCTCTTTTATTCTTTTCCTGAAGTAATCCCAAGCCTAACTCATATATATGTCTAGTTGCTTTAAAAATATTGTTACTGTTTGGCACCAGGGGCTCCCATCTCTAATCTTAACTACTTAGGAGGCTTGAGAACAGAACCCAAGCCAAAAGTTTAGTGGACCTCCTTCTCAATGTATAGCTGGGTGCATTTGATCATTTCAACCATCCTGCACTATCTAGAGGTTAAGATTGGAAGGACTGCAGAATCCAGGCCAGCCAAGGTTGGCAGCTAGACAAATTGGTATGCAACTCTGATGCCATTGATGATGGGAAGGCTAAAAGGACAGATTGGGTGCATGTTCTGGTGGAAAGGGAACCCCTATTCTAAAATTAACCACTGATATGACGCCAGCCTATCAAGAACAATACTCCAAGTTGAAATCCCCACAATTACCAACAACAAAAATAGGTAAATACATTAACATCCCAAAACTTAGTACAATCTGTTCATTGGTTTAATATCATCTTTATCTGATTATCATATGATATGACAAAATAGTTTCTTCATTATCTTAAGATAAATTTAAAAGACCTAGCAAATTCTTTCTCACTTATTAACTGCACATGGATGGCAATTCGTCTCATTTCTCACATATTTGATTACCACTATAAATTCAACTTATGATTTTTATTAATAGTAATATATTCTGATTTATTATTTTACTTTATAACATTTGTAAACTTTTTGCTTCTCTGCTGAAGTTTAAGTATTTAAATAGTATCATCAAAGTATATTCCTTGGGTACTTAGGGCATCTTTTTACAAAGTTTTTAAACAATGGCTTCTAAGAATTCTTAATTGGTATATTATTTAGTTTATTTTTAATTTTAATTTAATTTTATTGTAAAGGTAATGTACGAAGGGGTTACAGTTACATAAGTAAGGTAATGCGTATATTTTTTAATGGAAAGAACATTGTTATCCCATCCATCGATTTTCTTGTACAGTAAAAGAAAGAAATACTGATGCTTTAGCTGTTGCTATTGATCAATGGGTATTTTTACTTTCTTTGTTCATGCATTTTTATTATAAAATTGATATACAGAGGGTTTACAGTTACTTAAGTCAACTAAAGAATGCATTTCATTTTATTTTCTAAATTTCAAATTTTGAACTTAATTATTTTCTTTTGTTTCTTGAGTGTAATTCTTTTTTCAGAGTCATAGGATTAGTTAATTTAATTTTGCATGAGTTTTACACATGTAAATTATTTAGACACATATTTTGCTTTTAAAATATTTAACATGAATATTTAAAAATTATTTTCTTAATTTTATATGGTTGGTGAATTTAAATAAATTTAATTTCTTGTAGTTCTAAACATATTTGTCATTACTGTGTTTTCAAGAAGCACATATTTTATTAAGAAGGCTTCATTACCTGGTCACTTTTTGGAAATATTTGTACTTGAATTAAAAAAGTTTGAGCAGGGCATGGTGAGTTGTGGCTTCCATTTTCTAGCTATGGTGGGAATTTTAAGTAGAGTTTGTGATTCGGGAGAGGCTTTGAAATGATGAGACCTTATTATAAAAGTATCAAGAGTGAAATGATTAGAAATATAACCATCTCTAGCGAGATATAGAGCCCCTGGTTATCATATTCTAAATCTTGAGTTAAAATACCATTAACATCAATTTTCTGCCAAAATAAAAGTTAACATGTTTCAAAATGTTTATTATTTAAAACTTGTTTGCAAAGGTTCTCATGTCTTCTATGTCTTAATTTTCAATTTAGTTGATCTATAAGAATCCAATTATATTGTGACTATTTTATTTCTACTAAACTTTTAAATAGTATGAGCAATAATATGATTTCATATTAACATATTTTTACTATTTGTGATAATTTCCTCTGTTTAATATGATAATATCAATATTCCAAATTGTGTGTGTGTCTGTGTTAATGTGGGGTTTTTGTGTGGGTGCTTTGTGTGTACTTTGTAATGTGTGGGTGATCACACCATTGCTTCACATATGTTAGGCCAATGTTTTACCATTGAGCTATACTGTCTAGTTATAATTCAAATAGTGTTTTAAATTATGACTTTAAAATTTTCATTTCCTATGAATTCAAAATCATATATGATAAAATGTGATCCATCTTCTATCCACGTTAGCAATTTTTATTGTTATTTTATTGTTATTTACAATATTTCTACTGCCTTTCCACTTCCAAACTCTTATGTTTGTAATTGATGAAGGTTTTACTTTGCTTCTTTTCTCTCTTCATTCTTTTTCCCTTTAGAGTTTACCTATTCTTTCTTTTATTTCTTTAGAAATTAATTATCATCTTCCTATTACAATTTCCTTACATTGTAACAGTTTTTTACAATGCTTTATTTTCTATTTTATTTTCTGTTTTTCCATGTTCTGTGACTCTCAGTCAAAACTATTAGGTGGATTAAAACGAAACTTGATACAGGACACCTTATATTCCTCTTTCTCTTCTCTGAAGTCTTTCTGTTTTTTGAAATACAGTACCAATGACATGCAGCTCCTATGTGGTCCATCATTCTATCCCCTCTCACTCTCCTCTGCTGTGCAGAGTTATCTAAATCTTAACTCATTCCTAAATTAATTTTAGAAAACAAATATAGTCTTAGAGCAAACTAGCCTTGGAATACATTTCTTAATTGTTTTGAAATTAAAAAAGAACTGATAACCCTTTGCATTGGAAATCATTTAAAAATGTTTATCACTTAATATAATTCATATACTAAGCAAGAATAAGTTTATATAATCATTACACATATCATTTTACTACTACTGTAAAATAGAATAAAAGTCCAGTCCCAATCTATTACCCAACTCTCATTATTCTTAATTCCTAATCATCACCTAAATATCTTAAACAATCTAAATAGTCATGTCTTTAACATAGAAGTAAATATTCTATACTTTTACTTAACATTTTCCAGGGGCATGTATTCATGTTTCTAAGAAATGTTCACAGCAGTTAAAATTTGCTTTTGTGAAATTAATGTGATATATTTTGTTGTTGTTGTTCTTGTTTGCAAGACGTTGGCATTGTCTCCAAGGCTTTTTATGCTCAAGGCCAGCATTCCACAACTTGAAGCACAGAGCTAATTCCTGTTTTTAGTGATTAATGAAGATAAGACTCTAACAAGTACTTTTCTGTCTGGGCTAGTTTCGAACACAATTCTACGATCTCAGCACCCAGAATAGCTCAAATTATAAGCATGAGTCACTCGCATTTGGTTTGATATTTTTTTAAAATTTTAATTATGTTTTAAGTTGTATCTTTCACTATAATGTACATGGTTCTACACAGAAATTTAGATATTTGTACATATTTCTGATGACAAATAATCTCTAAAAATGTATGTCTTTCTGCACATAACGTATATATATATATATATGTGTGTGTGTGTGTGTGTGTGTGTGTGTGTGTGTATATGTATTTCTGAAGAAAGACTCCCTCTAAAATTTTTATGCTACTATTTTGACCTTTTTCATTTCAAAGATATACAGTCTTTATCTAAAAGTTTCTAAGAATAAAATAACTAATACTTGATTTGAAAGTAGAGATTATTACTTTAAAGGAAATTTTAGATATACACATGATATTGTAGTAACATTTACAGTATATCACTTGAAAAAAGTTCTGTTCAAACTCTTAAATATATGTGTGTAGTGACGGAGAGAGAGGAAGTTAATTCATACTGGTTAGGAATTTGCAATGTTTCAAAAATCTATTCCATAATTTATTATAAGCACATAGTCAAGCTACCTAATATGGTATAGTTTTTTTTGTTTCTTTATTTGTTCAAAATTTTAATATGGATGTATGCACAGTGGTAACATTAAAATTATTAATCAAAAGACAAATAATAGCAAAGTCATAGACACATATCAGAGTTTCAATAATTAGCACTTATGATGGTGATAATAATTTTGATGAGGATGATGACCACAGTGTGGCCTGATGATGACTTATTTTTGTTTCTGCATGAAAAAAATTGTGATTTTAAACCAACATACTGAATTTGACTCTTTTCTTATTTGCAAGGTAAGGTGGAAAATGTAAGGACTCTTCACTGTTCTTTTTTCTTACTCTAGAAGTCAACAAATACATTCTTCAATATTTCTGGTAGATTATATCCATTTACAGATGAGAAATGTAATGCCAACAGTCAATGTAGTGAGTAAATAATGATACTAGAATTTGTTTCTGAGATCTTCACTCTGTGGGCTTACATGGAGTAGTAATTTGGTGATGGAGATGAACAATATGAAAAGTCTATGGGGAAAAAGCATACTATGTAAGTGGTTGTTTTAGGACTAAGTGACCAATGATGAGAATTTGAAACAGGCCGGTTTCAGGGGCATAAAAAGGAGTACATAGAAATTATATTAGTGACAGAAACTGAGAAAATCTTGATCATTCATCTTATCTAATGGATGGAAGTAGAAGGATAAGAAGAAATCTAAAGTGCTTCCACATCTCTGGCTGGCAACCATGTTAGTAAATATTCTTGGTAATAAGGACTACAGGTGGAAATGATGGATTTAGAGGAAAAAACTCTCTGATACTTCTAAAATTTATGTTAAACAGATGCATAGATAAGTCTTTTTAGACATCATTAAAATATCCACGACCATTAATATGAAAAAGAATAATAAAATCTGGGGCATTATTAAAGGGAAGAGGAAAAGGAAAGTTTTTACACAAATGTGAGCAATGTGAGCATTATAGTGGACAAGAATAGAAGAAAGAGATAAACAAAGAACAAGAAAGTAATAAAAACAGATTTACAGAATTAAAGGAGGGAAAGAATTGTCAGGAAGATATTGAAGGAAATATGCTATTTGGATTTGAAAACTAAAAGGACATAGACAAGTTCAATAAGAACAGTGTTTTGGTGAAAGTCATATTAATAAAATTTTGAGATATGAATGTGAAGCCATAAAATTCTGGATCCATGAATTCAACAGATCCTGTTTATTTTAAATGCTGGGAACAAATGATTTTATCCTGACCTTAGAAGAATTGTAGAGATATAACTCATGATCTTTACTCAGAGGAATTCTGTGAAAATTTTTGAAGAGTTTGTTTAGCCAGGTCATTATAGATTGAACTACAGCACAGATAAGACTAATTTGTCTACAGTTCCAATGAGTGACACATGTATCCATATCAGTTTGGGATTTTATTGAAATACCTTTAGATATGTTTGGATATTTTATCAGCCTATTCATTATAAATCTAGGACAAATAACACTGATGTTACTGATGTTACTGAACACTCCTCGAATTGATTCTTCTTTAGAATAGAAAATGACTGATTGACACATCATAACTGTCCTATACTCTATTAATCTAGTTCTTGTTAGGGATATCTCCATGCTGAAATAACCCTGTTAATCAGCATGTCACAAATTCTTATAAGTAGGAAGTACTCTTATAAACTTTAAACGTTTATTGAATGGAAGAGTTCAGACATTACCCTCATCACTAGGATTAAATGCCTAAAAAGATAAGACATTTTGCTTTAATGCCTTTCTTTCATTTTCTCATCCATATTTGTAAGTAGGGAAGGATTCTGATGTAACAATAATACAATGGTGACTTGTATTAACACAACATCTAGGATCTAGTGTTAATTCGGATACTTACTAATTAGCTCCATGTTTTGTGCATATTTATATTTCTCCTGGGTAAACTAATGAGCTCCAAGAAAATGTCCCTAAGGAGCCTTTCAATTCTAATATCACTGTCTCAAAATGCTTTAAATTCTACACCCTCTAATGTGGGCATAATGTGGAACTTTTCTCCTCAGAGAGTGAGTACTACCCTATTGCTTAACATGTACAAAGTACCTTCATACATAGACTGGGCATGTGCAAACAAGAAGTGGTAGTTGAACAATGTTGTTAGCAGTTTTTACAGATGAAATGGAAATAGAGCAACTATGAAGTCAAAAGGAATGTGCAAAGAAGACAAAGGCACAAAGTAGAATGTGCTAAGGAAATGCTGAAGTATAATTTCAAATAATCTGCTCAAGTGTGAGGGTGTGTTCAAAGCACAACTTCAGAAAATGTAGTTGGATATCTTGTTAGAAAAACTGCTTTAAACTATTCTGGGATAATTGTACAAGTAGAAGCCCCTTAGTCTACCTCTAATCAGCCACAACATCATTAACTTAGCTACTATTTTCGAAGTGCAAAGTAAGAAAAAGAGGGCTCATCACAGTTAGTGTTCAGGTTGAAATAATGGCAATCACATAACTTTTCTATGTCTACATTTATTTTGGAGCATTAAAGTAGGAAAAAGCCAA
Source organism: Dipodomys merriami (assembly GCF_024711535.1). Classification (NCBI taxonomy): domain Eukaryota; kingdom Metazoa; phylum Chordata; class Mammalia; order Rodentia; family Heteromyidae; genus Dipodomys; species Dipodomys merriami. The sequence goes on along the minus strand of NW_027204173.1, from coordinate 27,298 downwards.
GTAAATATTTTGCATGTACCTAAATTAAGTGCGACATATTATATTGGTCTCTTTTTAACTTGGAAGTTATTGATTATGTTTTATACTCTGATTTGGGACAATGACCTGATATCAGTTATTTTCTTCTCTTCCCCTTCTTTTGCACTTTGACTTACATAATTATTATTTAAAGAGACATACCTGAGCTTGCATTTCTAAATTCTTCAAAATTATCTCAACTACTTCATACTTCTGGCAACCTCCTATATCTTTCTCAATGGAAAATTTTGTCACTACCATTTTTATCCTATATGATATTGGATATCTTCCTGCCTAATTCAGTGCAAGATATACATAGACTCATCCAGATATCTCAAAACTTGTGCCACCATAAAATCCTGCCTTACTTAGAAATCATGCTTTTAGAATGCCTGGGGAAGTGCATCTATCATTTTTTAATTACCCTAAGTGTACTTACTTGCAATCATGTCTTAAACCAATATGCCTCTCAGTTGATGGACGAATTGACAAAATGTTACACACACACACACACACACACACACACACACACACACACACACACAAACACGATGGAATTCTGTGCTTCTAATTCATAAGGAAATGGAAAGACTTGGAAATATCCTACTAAGTAAAATAAGCAAGACACAAAGAGATTCCATGGTTTCCCTCATTTGTAATAAGTAGGAAATGTCTAGAATAGTCCTACCAGATGAGCCGAATATCTCAATAGTTATGTTTATATGACCTTATAAGATAATGCTGAGCAAAATAAAGTCCTAGAAATGGAAACAGAGGTTTTTCTTTGTGGTTGTTATTTTTAATGTACAATTTGATTTCTTTTTTCTTTTGTGTTTTCCCCTATGGTTTATCCCCTGCTGTATTTGATTTCAGGATCCTATGTATTGTATATACACATATCTTAATTTGGCAAGGGAAGAGGAACAACAAAATGGAAAGACAAAGGGCAAAAGACAAACCAGTGCAATAGCAATACTCAAAAGACTTGTTGGAAATTTACATTACAACTTTTAAGGGGTATTGGGGTTAAGGAAAATTATAAGAAAAATGAGGGAGGAGGTAAAAAGTTAAACATGCTATGTATTTACTACCTTACAATTACTGCGACCCCTTCTATATATCACTTGGAAAATAAAATCAAATTAAAAAATAAGCTACATAAAATATAATTTCACTATGTTGGTATAGTAAATATTATTCTATGTGTATTACTTTTTTTAAAAAAATGAAACCTATTTGTCTTCTAATTTGTATTAATTACCCCTTTCTTTATCAGAGGGTCATCAACTTGAGTGTTATCAAACTATACAAAATTTTCAGAAAATACTTGCCATTAATTTGAAAAAAACATTATTTTAGTATTGTCATACTAAAACAGAAAACAGTTCAATTCTATGGAAACTCCTAACATTGAAAACTGACTAATTGTTAAGAGGAGAGAATATATGTGTTCTTCAACATTCCTATGACTACTAACTACTCATTTTCAAATTCTGAACATGCTATTCCAGAGAAATTCAAAACAGTACCTGTTTGCATTTTATTCTGCAATAAATGCAGTTTTCAGTGGGGGGGAGTACATATTTAAAAGTCAACAGAAAAAATAGCCACATTCTGGTAGAAGATAAAACTATGAAGTATCTATAATAAATTCCTCAAGTGTAAACATATGTTCATCAGAGTAAACTATTATTTCTATGACCATCAATCCTAAGTTTTTATGCTGTAAAGTTATACTAGCCCAACAGTTTCCAACTTGTGAGGTGGACCTTAAAATTCCCTAAATTCCCATCAGGACTAGTTTGTCATTATTGTGAAAAAATACTACTCTTCTGCTAATGTGATGCCCTTCTTATTGGGGAAAGAATGCTACACTAAACTTTGCTGCATCATTTTCCCCCCAGTGGTATTCTTGAGATCAAAACACTTGCAAATATTATTTATAGCTATATTTTTATCTATCACAGATATTCAGGAGATCTGAATAGGAATATGTGAAGCTTATGGTTCAAAGCCCACTCAGGCAGGAAGGTTACTTAGATTCTTATCTCCAATAAGCTGCTCACGAAAAGCCAGACATAAGTGGCACTGTTGTTCAAATGGAAGAGCAGTAGCCTTGAGCAAAACAGTCTCAGGGACAGTCCCCCAGTCCACATTTAAGCCCTAGGACAAAGCAAAAAACAAAAACAAAATAAAAACAAACCCCAAACCTAGCATTTTCTCATTGTATACAAAGGTATGTAATTAAGGAAATTTCTTCCTGTGTTATATATAGGTAGAAGAAAAAGGATGTCACACAATTACTCTATTCATACCATGGTGCACCAAAGTCTCAAAAAATTCTGCCTTTTCTAAATTTATAAATTAATATCATAAATTTGTTGGCAACTTTGTCTAGATTATTCACATTATCATGTTACACAGGAACTGTTGCAATTATCTATTAACTAAGTTCTAATTATACCTCACTTGAAAGAATATTTTAGGTAAATAGAATGCCAGAATCATTTGTCAATTTGTGAATTAAATCTTCTATCCTATAGAATATGAAATAGAATATGAAATTACAAAGAAAAATTACAAACAAAAACATTTATTTTAAATCTAAATTCTAATTTAGTCAGGTCTACAAAGTCTTACATTAGATGAACTTCGCTATTTCTCCAGGCTTAAGCTTTTGTAATCCTTCATCATTTATTTGGAGTCCAACAGAATGATGCTTACTTTTTCAAATTTTTGGTTGGGAATCATAAGCTATTTTGCATCTAATAATGTTCTGTAATTATGACAGCATTTAAAACACAACTGAGGATTATATATGAGTTGCATTTCAATAGGAAACTTGACTTCTTAAAACATAATGACAAAATTAGCCCAAACTTGCAACTGTATATTCCTTTCTTGTTTTTTATTCCTTTCTTGTTTTGTTTCATTGAGACAAAATTATATTTCCTAGTACAGGGAAGGTATCACTATATAATTCCACTCTTTAATCTCCTGTCTTATTCTGAGTGCTAGAATTCCAGGCTTGTATCTCATTGTCCTACCATACTTTCCTGGTTTATTTAATCTTGATACAGAGTAGCATTTCTGAACTTCTCCGATAATATTTTTCAAAAGACTGTTGGCTCAGAATATTTATGTAGTATTTTCGAAGATCTTCCAACATTTGACGCAGGATACGAACATTTTCAGATACACCTGCAGGGGTCTCTGATTCATTCCTCCATGGATCCAACCCCTTCAATAATGATTACTTGACTTTCTTACTATCTCTGGTCCTTAACTATGTAATATTCTCAAGAGTTTTGGAGGAAATTTCACTTGAGGACTTTATAATATTAAAAAATTATCACTTGATTCTAGCCTTAGGACATTTTTTTTATTATTTTCTAACATTTCTACACATTCTGGGAGTTGTTTCATATGTGTGTTTGCACATATAAGTGTCTCTGTGTGTATGTGCATGTTTGTATATATATGTGAAAACCTCAAGCTCTATTCAGCAATCTTGCTCATAACTAGTATTCCATCACATGAACCATTCTTCCAATGCAGCTTTTGGCTGGTAATTATAAATAGTGTCTCAAAGACTGTTCTCCCAGGCTGGATGCAAATTGAACTTCCCAGACTCCTTTACATTCTTACATTCTATTTTTCCAGGAGTATTAACTTTTAAACTAGAAACATTTTTGTGAGCGCAAAAGCTGTAGCCCAGATTTTTAACTCGAATTCATATAAAGATAGAGAAACATACACATTACATATGCTGAATGTACACTGTTAGAAATGTGATGTTAAGCGGGATGCTGGTGGCTCACGCCTATAATGATAGCTACTCACGAGGCTGAGATCTGAGAATTGCAGTTCAAATCCAGCATGAGTAGGAAAGTTTCTGAGGCACTTTTATCCAATTAACCACCAGAAAACTGGAAGTAGCACTGTGGCTCAAGAGGTAGAGCGCTAGCTTTGTGCTAAAGAGTGGAGGCCCAGTCTTCAAGCCCCACAACAATTCAAACAAAAAAAAAAAGAAAGAAAGAAAAGGAAAAAGAAAGAAAAAATAGAAAAAGAAATGTGATCTTAGCCACCAGTTCATTGCTAGTATAATTCCTGCTTTCTCAACATGGCCTTTTTTTCTCAATTAAGTCCATACTCTTATATCTGACTTCCTTGGAACCAGAATAATTCTTCCATTCTACTTTTTACAAATTTGCATGATTAGCTACCATGATTTAGAGTTAGTGGGTGAAAGAGAGTGGCTTCATCCTTCATGTTTCATTAGTAGTAATGCTTTCTCTATATCACTCCCATAGATCTACATACTGGCCTTGGCTTTATTGTTTCAAAGTTGTCTTATTTGCAGAGTCTTCTATAGTGTGTTGGACCATTATACTTAAACACAGAACTTCTCTTTCTCCTATTATTCTTATTGTATCTCCTACTGTTAACTTATGTACACTTGGGAAATAATGAACAACACACATACTCACAAAAAAATGTTTCTGAGAACCTTCTTCCCACTTAAAATTGGTCTTAATTTACAGAGCATAGGAAATTTCAACTTAATGTACTCCAGGATAATTTTTTTTCATGTTTTTTATTTTGAAAATGATGTACAGAGGGGTTAGTTACATAAGTAAGTTAATAAATACATTATCTAATAAACATTGTTACCTCCTCTTTGCTTTTCCCCTGTCATCTTTTTTCTCCCTACCATCCAAACTACCCCCTCTCATCCCCAAGTTTTAAAGTTTGTTTTCAACATAGTGTCTTGTTCATGTCGTGGTTACAATGGGTCATACTGTATCTTTGTTTCAGCATTTTATTTCCCTTCCCATCCCCTCATTAGAAAAAATGTATATGCAAGGTGCAGGTTAAAAACATCAAATACAGTGAAAACAGGGGTTACACCATGGAAGAAGAAAATAGAAGAGAAACAAAAAAAATCACATAGTACATTTAGTACATTAAAACAATAACAAGAAAGAAAAAACAAGTTGTGTCCCTATCTTAGGGTTCATTTTATTAACATCATCTTATATGGCCATATGTACATGGATAATGTTTTATAAACCATGACATTTCCATATTTTCTCATTAGTAAGTTGTCTCTGAAACACGTGTTACCTCATGTCCAAAGATGTACTTGTGCTAGTTCAATGAAGCCCGAAAACATTCATTTTACCGGGAGTAGCACCATAGATTGTTCCTGGAAGTAAGTGGAAGAAACTGTTATGGGAAGTGGATACTGATTCCAAGAGAGGAATTGAATATAGGGAAATGACCAAGTTCAAGTTAATTTGTGCTGTCCTTTTTACTATACAAGAAAATAATCCCAGGCTTGAAGGAAACTCTGTCTCTGACTTGTTCCAGTGTGTTCTTTACTCATATAAAACTTTTCTGTAAACTTCTAATTGAGAGTATTACAAAAGGAAACAAACTGCCATTTGAAGGCCAGCATAGAAAATTAAAGAAAATAACTTTGTTTTAAAGTATTCTACTTCAAAGAAACAAAGACATAAGGTTTTAAAGTGTCTCATGCATGGATATTTAACTCCTGAGATGATTCTCTTGTTGCAAAAGTCAGTTATCCATTGCTTTAATCTGGTCCTGAGTTCGCCATAGCAATGAGGATTCCAAAATGCAGGATTCAGTGAGTATGATAAGTAAAAGGAGCCTTTTCTCAAACCAGTGCTGTAAGGATGATACCAAAGAAATATGTGGGTTTTTTTTGTTTGCTTCTTCATTTGTTTAGATTTTTCTGGATCTGGGGCTTGAACTCAGTGGCTGGACCCTGTCCCTGAACAGTTGTCTTTCTTGTCTACCTGCCCTCAAATCTAGTACACTACTGCTTGAGCTAAAACCCCACGTCTGGCTTTTTTGGTGTTTAATTAGAGATAAGAATGTGATAGACTCTCCTGCCTGGGTTGGCTTTGAACTGAGAAAACCAAGTGACATCAACTGTATGGACGTCTCTTTTGAAACAAGAAATATTAGAAGAAGTTTATTATAAAGCAAATATTTGATAATTTTTAAAATAATAGAATATATCCATCAAAAAAGCCATAACTTAAATAACTCAGCTAAAGTAGGTGCACTGAATCATTTCAGAATTATTTTTTATGCTTAGGAAGATTACTATTGAGTTCATAGTTCCTTTTGGGGAAACTGAAAATCATATTTGCACTTTTTTTTGTTTGTTGTGGGGCTTGAACTCTCATCTTGGGCACTGTCCCTCAGCTCTTCAGCTAAAGTTGAGCACTCTACCACTTTAGCTACAGAACCACTTCCGGGTTTCTGGTGGTTAATTGAAGATAAAAGTCTCATGAACTTTCCTGACCAGTCTTGCTTTGAACCACAACCCTCTGGTCTCAATCTCCGGAGTAGCTAGGATTACTGGCGTTAGCCACTAGCACCTGGCTCATATTTGAATTTAGTGCACTTAATGACACTATGTAGACAAAGAATGGAAATTTGAATCAAATGATGACATTGCAGCTTTTCAGAAAAATTGAGGTAGGAATAAATATGTCCTCATTTTTCCATGTTGTTATATTAATGACTCATGAACTATGGGACACTTACATTAGCATCCTCTGCCATCTCTGTAGGTGTTATTTAGTATTAGGAATTATTCATAGAGAAATAGAGAAAGACAGAGTTTTAGAAAGCAAAGGATATCAGGTATTAAAGAACAACATAGAAGGAGATAAAACTTATCACACAGAGATTAAGAACTAGCCTAAGTGATTTAGAATGTTAAAGGCAATGAGGAATGAGCCTAGTTGATAACTAGTTCCTCAATAATCCAAAATGGTTCCCTAGAACAGTTTCTGTTATAATTTAGTTATTATTATCATTTATTTCTTTGAGCTGGAGTTATTCCTTCACTTCTGTTAAAACTATTAGTTAGCCTCTGCCTTTTTGGTGCCATAACTGACCAAAAAAGATTTCCAAATCTCACTTAGATACCCTTCACATTGTGATTAGAAGTGACCACTCAAAAGCATGGAATCTTTGAATTTCCAGGATTAATTTTCACCTGATATCTAAGCACATTCTTGACACTAATTGCCGTGTCCTGTTAAAAAAAGGTTTTTGTTTTTTTAAAAAAACAACAACAGTGTATCCTAATATGGGTAAAAAAATGAATTAAGGACTACTGTTAGGTAATAGTTGGAAGGAGCAATTATACATTGCAAGTATGGGTTATCTATTCGGCATTTACTAGCTAAGTGACATTTTTGCCAGTCCTGAGGCTTGAACTCAGGGCCAAGGAAATGTTCCTGACGTTTTGCTTTCTTTGTGCTCAAGGCTAGCACTCTACCACTTGAGGCACAGCACCACTTCCAGTGTTTCTTTTTCTGTTTATGTGGTATAGAAGAATCACTGTACCATGAAGCCAAATTCCCAGAACCCTAAATGACTTTCTTAAGATGGCATTACTTTTTCTTTCCATTACGTTGTATTATAATTTGGGCCAGGTGGTAGAAAAGGAAGTGGAAAACAATACTAAGTCCAGTAAGGTTCACATTCCTATCATATCACTAAGGAAGTACAGTGTTGACCTGCAGGACACATAGGACTGTTGCATGTGACATTATTATTGAAAACACTATTTGCCACGCCGACCCCAGTAGAGTCTGCTTAGCATGGGAAACCATCTATCAGACCATGATAGGGGCCTCGAGACCTATCTCTGAGTTTTGGGACTTCACCGAAGTCTACCTCAGAGAATGGGGCTTTACAGAAACCTATCTCCAAGTTTTGGGACTTCACCGAAGTCTACCTCGGAGAGTAGGGCTTCTAAGAGGCCTACTCCTGGGAAAAGGCTGGCAAAAACCCCTGGAAAAGATGTGTTTCTGCCTATCTTTTCCTCATAAGAGTGCCTATTAATCTTTTACTGTTTCTACTGCTCATTGTACTTACTCATTGTCAACGTTCCCTTATTCAAAGCTCTTTCCTAATATCTGATGAGTGTCTTAAAAATATGACTAACTCACCAGAGTTAAGTGCTACCCTGAAACCCCTCTTATGGAGGCTAGTAGACAAGTTATAAGTAAATATAAAAGTATTGGGGGTTTCACAAAGTCACTCCAGAAGGAATTGTAAGAAATTTACAAAAAGTTGTAGGCGCGGCTAGAACAGAAAGAATGTATGGCAATTGCTGAGATAACTACTTAGGAGAAAGAACTTCCTCATTTACTAAGAGACTTGCTAAATCTAAGTCTCCTTGGTGTTTACTATTAAAGAAGGAACAGGAAAGATCTTAATGGGACAGTTAAGGCCTCTATAGAAAAAAGTAGTGGTTAATTGGTGACAATCATTGAAACCCATTGTATTTCTTAAAAATAGAGGTAAAGCTGGAAACAAGTGCCTATCAGGCGACCAGTTGGTGACCACCCAAGGACGAAGCCCTGCAGCAAGGTTGTGTAACCTTTTGCCCTTTCAGGCGACCAGCTGGTGACCGCCCAAGAATGAAGCCCTGCAGCAAGATTATGTAACCTTTTGCCCTTTCTTATGGAGACTTTTTGCTATAAAAGTTTGTTATCCTCTGCATTAAATCGCACTCAGCACTCAGCACTCAGCATCCACTCCTAATGTGTGTGAGTTGTCTGTTTGCCATCTCCCCGTCCTATTCCAGGTTCCTCCCCTAGGTATCCTCCATCGTCCCGACAGAACCCGGTCCGCGGCAACTATTAACAGCTCAGACATCCAAAACATTCTGCTTCCACTGTCAAGGTCAAGAACCAAATATCTAAGCCTTTTTGTTGATTGGGTGTGTGTCCTAGGAAGGAAGAAGGAGGAAGTGGAATATGATGGTTGAAAAATATGTATATTTGCTCCCTGTCCACATTTTTTGCAATTTAAAAAAAATGCTACTAATGAACTCCCACCTACATCTAATTGACTATGCTGTCTGCACAAGATGCAGAAAAATGACATTTATCCTGGTGGATATTCACCTATATTAACAAAATCCAGTTCTGGGAAAAAAAGATACTAGGTAAGAAAGTATAAAGTATTGTCAATTAAATGGTTTCTTTTCCTAGCAGAACAAAATGTAGTATTGAAATGATTACTCCAGCTTTCTTTGAGATTTTATCCTGTTTTAGTATCAAAATGTTCTCTAATTCCTGTAACATCCAAAAATAAAAGAAATGATTTGAAGATCTCAGTAGTTTTAGAAACAAAGCTACATAATACCTTCCTTCCTGCAGAGACATGTGATGGCAAGTATGATTGATTCTATTATAGTTCTCTTCATTTTCTTCTTTATCTCAAGGGTCGCATACTTGGCATATTACTCTATGTCCTGCATCAGCTTCTGCAGGTGACATTTACCTCTACTCTGCAAAGTCAAGTTGGGTCATGTGACTTACTTCAGCTTACAATAATGAACCAGAAGTTGTCAAAGACTATTTCTAGAGGAATATTTCTATCTCCTTGTCTGGGTCTATTAGCGGACTTCTTTTCCCTTAGCTATAAAAATAGCATATTTCTAGAGGGAGTCTTCTTTCAACTTATATACTGTAAGAATATAGAATGTGAAATTGAGGCAAAACTCAAATACAGCAACATATGTATAATACAGCAAGAATTAAGCTAAAATTAGAATAAAGTATTAAGATGTTAGTTTACCATTCTTGTATACCTTTATGATAGTTGACTATAGTACACCAGAATTTAACAATTACTAAACAAGAACTAATCAAAAAGATAACAATTCCTGTTTGATGCTATTACATTTTTATTTTATAAATAATCATTTCCCATGTGATCACTTGTGGGGTTATCTTTTTCTATAAATGTGGTTAGTCACTCTAGACCACTGTATCTAATATCCACAATCATTATCCAGAGCTTGTGATTGAGATGAGGAAGAACAAAATGTGTAGATTTCTCCTTCTCTTTTCCTCTTCTCCTTTTTCTAGCGTAAATTCTCATCCTTTCTCCAAATTCTTCTATTAATAAAGGAAGGGTGACATTGTGGATATCAAGCAAAAGGCTTCAAAGCCAGAATTTCATTCTTTTAGAAATAGATGTAGTAAATCAGAGTGGCTCAAGGAAGAATAAAAGCAATATTTCCCCTTTATGGCTTCCACAATAGAGACTGATATGACTCTAAATATCTAAGAAACAATTTACCTTGGGTAATTTTTTAAAAATATATAATAATTTTAAAAATTAAAAACATTTTTAAAATAAGTAGTACATTGTTGTTTGCTTTTGGGAGGCATGAAATAAGACTGCATTAACATTGTGTGAGTTGAGAGGCTAAATTTTATCAGAATTTAAACATAATGAAAAATTGATGATTTTAAGATAAAAAGCTTAAAGGTACAATTTTAATGTGACATGCACACAAACTCAACAATGACTCAACTACAATAAGAAGTTCCTCTAATTCAAATAAAGATGTTTCAGAAATAGATTAGACACAAAAAGTTAGAAAAAGAGAACCAGAATTGGGTGGTGCATTATTTAAAAATAGAAGTCAAGTAAATATTAACCATAATTCCAAAATAATAGCAATCATGCAAAGAGAAGATTTTAAGAAGAATGTATAAGAAGTGATACTGCCAGAACTGCCTTTGGAGCTGCTCTCTGAGATTTAGGGTTTCTAGTACATGACAATTTGTATGACTGGTTTGGTGGAGAAATATTGTTTGTTTTTCTTTGCTATGGAAGGTTTTTATTTGACCTTTGGTTATGAAGGAGTGTTTAGCTGGGAACAGTATTCTTGATTGATAATTATTTGTCTTTAGGGCATGGCATACATCATTCCAGGCACTTGCTTTAATTGTCTCTGCTGAGAAATCTGAGGTGATTCTAATTAGTTTCCCTTTATAAGTGATTGATCTTTTCTCCTTGACAGCTTTAAGCTTCTTTTCCTTGGTCTGAATTGATACTGTGCAGATTATACTGTGACAGTGGGATGTCCTGTTCTGGTCTGGTCTGTTTGGGGTTGTAAAAGCTCCTTGTATCTGAATAGGCCTATCTTTTTGCATGTTTAGGAAGTTTTCTGCTAGGATCCTGAAACAAATTTCTTAGACCATTAACGTCTATTTCTAGGTGCTGCTCTACACACATTTTCCTCAGATTAGGACTTCTGATGGTGTCTTCCAAATATTGAATAGATATATCATATTTCTTAGGTTTGTCTTAGGTAATTGTTCTTTCTCTATAACACCTAGGCTGTCTTTAATACCCGAGATTCCATCTACTGCATGTTCTAACCTACTGTCAAGACTTTCTTCTTTGTGTTTTATTTCTTTTCCTTCTAATTGGTCGGCTTTGATGGCTTCAAATTTTTTGTTGGAACTTTGTTTTAGGTCTTGGATTAACTTCTTTACTTCCTTAATTTGGTGTTCTGTGCTTATTCTCAAATCACTTAGTGGATTGGTGATGGTTTCCTTGGACTCCCATTCCTTCTGGTGGTCTCCATTCATCATTCTTTTTGTGGTCTCCTAGAATTGTTTCAGCTCTCTGTTTATGGATTTCATGAATTCCTGTATTGATCTTTGTCTATTCTCATCCCACTCTCACAATTCCTGTATTACTCTTTGATTAGCTTCCTCATGTTCATGCAATTCCTATAGTTCTCTTTGACTGTTCTCAGGCTGCTCATGTAATTCCTGTCTTTCTCTTTGAGTGTTCTCAGCCTGCACACACAATTTCTGTATTTCGCTTTGACTGTCCTCAACCTGCTAATGCAATTACTGTATCAATCTCTGAGTAGCTTCTTCATGCTCATCAGATTCCAGTATGAATCACTGGTTTGCCTGTCTCTCCGTATCACACTCACACTCGTCCTTTGCAGGTTTTCAATCTTTTCATTCACCATGTTTACCAATAGTGTTTGTAGAGATTTTTGGGAACTCTCCTCTGGATTATTTATTAACTATTCTGTCAACAGATTATCATGAGTGGGAGTTCAGGTATCTGGAGTTACCATTTCTCTTGTGTTTTTCTGGCTTGTTCTGCCCATTTGGTATGAAAATAACACCAATTTTGTGCTAGAACACCATTTTAAGGCAAGCATCAACCAAAGTCCTGTAGTAGCACAGTCAAAAAACTGCAGATACAATCTAGTTCATCAGATAAAATCTATTCAATATCAAACAACTATGGATTAGTGGGCTAAGAACAACAAAGCAGAATTTGGCAAACCAGAAATTATTAGTTTTAAGGAGAAATGTGGGGAAAAATAGGACTAGAGGGATGTGGACAGATAAAAGGAGAGTGAATTTAGCCAAGTCCTAATCTCATAGAGGGAAATGGATTGGACAGAATGATAGGACAGAAATTAAGAAAAAAAATAAACAAGAAAAAATGAAAAAAATTAAATTAAAAAAGTGAAACACTTAACAAGTATGTATGTTTAAATATGATATTGAGAGAAGAAAAGGATAGGATGTGAGGAAAGCAAGGATAGGAAGGAGACATAAAAAACTAAAAAAAAAAGTCTCAAAATTAGTTACCTTAAAATTATATAGGTATAAATCGGTAATACTGGTATTAAAGAATTTAAGACAAAGAGGTTGTGAATTAAATAATAAATTTCTGGATTAAGTGTGTACACAATGGAAGATAAAGTCTAATTATCAAAGATGGGTAAATATCTGGGGATTAACAGAACAGTAATTAAGTCTTACAAAAAACCAAGGAATAAAAAAGGACCAAAAAGTCAGGAGTAATAACAAAAAGAGCACACCCATATACACACCTAAAATTAAAATTATGAGAGGGAAAAGATTAGTAGAAAACAATTTATAAAAAATTAAAAATAAAAATGTTAAACAATATTCTTTGAATTTTTTCAGGGGTGTGTAGAATGGGAAGACCCTGTTTGTCCCCTGTGTCTGTAACCATTCTCTTGGAGTCTCTGGTTGGCTTGTGGTGTTTGGTTTTCCTGTGGCTTGATTGTTTTTTTACGTGAGTTTGTTTGACTAGGCAGAAAAATTCTCTGCATTACCCAAGATTTTGTGAACCACCTCCCAGGCTAGTTCAGTGGGAGGGAAATCTGCTTTGAGTATCACAAAAGAGGGAGATGGCTGTTCTCTCTAGTTTGGAGATGCTGTGATGAGGCTAGGTTGAGGCCTTTCAGCAAACAGTAGCTTTTAACTGAGGGGCTAGCTCCTGAGATACTCACAGAACTCAGCCTGGAGCCATTCTCAAGGTTTTATGTTTACTGAATTTCAATTGATTGTCTAGGCTGCCTTAGGGATGGGAGGAACCTGACTCTGTTTACCTAGTGAAGAAAGTCACTCCTCTAAGGGCGGGGCTTCCTTGCCTAGGCTGGTTGACTTTCCCTTGAGTGGAGGTGAGTCTGACAGGTCAGGTCAAGCTCCTGTGACCTCCTAAATGATTCTTGTTTTCTTCCAATGCCTGAGTTGGAGATAGCTGTTCAAATAGGTCTTTGTCAGTATCAAAGATATCTCTGATGGTGGTGGCAGGGAGGGGAGGCCTTCCCTCTTCTGCTCCCTGGGAAGGAGTGAGGATGTCAGGGTTCTACTACAACCAGAGTCTTTGTTCCTGGACCGTCTCTGGTCTGTGATCTGCAGGATGAAGATATCTGCTCCTTGTCATTTCTTATTGTTGAGTAGAATCTGCTCGCCCTCTGTGTCTGGCTCCTTTGACCCATGACTCTGTGTTGTAGGTATGGTGGCTATAACCACTGGCCCTGCTGCCACAGCCGCCACAGACATGGCTACAAGCACATGCTTAAATCTGTCTCCTTGCCTGGATTTTCCCTCTCTGGTGAAACTCTCTGTACTATGATGGCACACTTGGTGTGATTCTGTAGTCTAGGACTGTTTACTTGAACATTAAACTTGCTTTCTATGCCAGAGCTTGTTTAGCCTCCAGATTCTCCTCTGCCATCTTCCTCTGAACACATTTTTGCCTCTTATTGAAGTATATCTGATATTTTAAAGTAGATTTGTCCAAATATAAAATAATTTAATCAATCATTTCATTAGGACAATGTTGATCAGATTTATTTCCAGTAAATCTTAACCCTCAAAATAAATGAGAGCATGCAGTGTCAGTCTCCTATTAATATGACAAAATACTTTATAAAATTAACTTAAAAGGTGGAAAGATTAATCTTGGCTTCTGATTTTATACATTTCAATTTATGTTTCTTATCCTCATTGTTTTGGGTTTGTGGTGGTACAATACCTGATATCTGGAACATGTGATGGAGTATGTGTATTCATGGAAGCCATGAAGTAAAGAAGAGGAGGAATAGGATTGAGAAAGTGAGAAAGAGGAGGAGGGGAAGAGGGAGATGGAGAAGGAAAAGTAGGAGGAGACAGAGAAGTAAAAAAGGAAGAGGAAGAAATGACTTTGATCTTAACATCCTCTTTGATCACAAAATCTTAGTGACCAAATCTTTATGACTATGCCCACTTGAAAGGGTTCATCTCTGTATGGCAACATAGTGAAATCTAATTATTAATCGTAATCCTTTATAATTTCAGATTTAATTTCTAGAGTGGGGTGGTAGATCTTTCTATACAATTGCAATAACTTCTGTTCCTAAATATTAGAGATGGTATTGGGCATAGAGGTGGTTTGGTTATACCATTGTTGGAGAGATGAATGAAATATTTTGAGTGCAAATACATTTTATTTAACAGATAAGGAAGCTTCAAGAGGTTTCATTTTGTGACCTTCCAAAATGACTATTTCATATAACTCATAATGACTTGAATTTTTCATAATTTTATGGCATTTCCATTCAAGTATTTGTCATCTATAGTGAGGTTCTTTCTTTCAAGTTGAAGGAAAAATAAATACTATCATGATCTTTTAATTATTCTATAGAGAGTAGGTATAATATGTATTCAAAAATAAGTTATCTTCAAGTCTATAGGAATAATTGGATAAGTGATGGAATATCTTGCTTCAGTTACTTATATTGAGATTGATTCAATTTCTAAAAATCACTGTTGACATAAAATACATGAAATTCAGTGTTACTCTGAAATGACTTGGTAATCAAACCTCAGAAATACATGACCAGTAACTAAGATTTTTATATACTCAAAAAATGTATGGGGCTGGGAAGGTGGATCAGTGGTAGAGCACTTGCCTTGCATGCATAAGTCCCTGGGTTCGATTCCTCAGCACCACATAAGCAAAAATAAAAAAGCTGGAAGTGGCACTGTGGCTCAAGTGGTAGAACGCTAGCCTTAAGCTGAAGAGCTGAGGAACAGCGCCCAGACCCAGCATTCTGGCCACACGACTGGACCCCCTTCCCTAATGTATGAATCTACATTTTTATGTCAAAAAAAAGTTTAGGTTAAAAAGAAGAGAAAATCATGTGACCACAGTAGATAATATTTACTTTAATGAAAAATTGCCTGACAGAGCATTCAACTTGACAGAGCTTATTGCTTTTAGCTTACATGAGAAATTTGATTAACAATCACTTTTTTGCTTTTAAATAATAGATTATTTCAATTTGTCCAAAGATTCTGTCATTTAAACCTTTGAGTGTATATTTTTTTCATAAAAATGAAAACTATTTTTCACATTGCAGGTTCAAGTTTAATAACTAAATAAATATCTAAGTGTTAATTTGTTAAATTGAGCCTCTAGAACTCAAATAATATGAAATTCATTTTATTCTTAGATATATTAATCCTGTGCTAAATATGAGTGTCTCAAGCTTGTAATCCTCACTACTCAGTAAGCGGGTGTGCAAAGCCAGCCTTGGCAAGAAAGTTTGTGAGACACATCTCAATTAAACACACACACACCACAAGACCCACACACATAAACCACACACAAGCCAGAAGTGGAATTGTGGCTCAAACGATAGAGCAACATACTTGAGGGGGAAAAAAAACCAAATAAAAACTAAAGGATAGGTCTTGAATTAAAATCACAAGAACAACATACACACACACACACATACAATATTAAGTCTAAATGCTTATTTTGATTTGAAGAAATAAACAATATTATGAAAAGTAATATTTGTTACATATCTTGCAATGTTTGTGAAGTTTTTAGTACAATTTGTCTTAAGATACATCATAGGTTATTAAAATTAATATTAATTTAGTTAATATTTCTAACTACTCATAACACCTTGGAGTACAACAGTTGGTATTTTTTCCATAGCCATAAGAGATATTCTGAGTAAAAGAAAGAGAGGAAGATTGGAAGAAAAAAGAAAGAAACAAAGAAAGATAGAAAGAAAGGAAGGAGAAAAAGAGAGAGAGAGGAAGAGATGGAGGGAAGGAAGGACGAAGGAAAAAAAATCAGAAGGAAGGAAGGAAGGAAGGAAGGAAGGAAGGAAGGAGGGGAGCGAAAAAGGAAAGGACAAAACCATTTAATTTATAAAATATATTTAGCCCAACAAAAACTTCATATAATGAATCCTTTAGTAAATTCAAGTTTGCAATTTTCACTTCTTTGCATGTTCTGTATGGATGAATGTAAGCAACAAATGAAGGATCAAAAATAACCTCGTGAATCTGTTTGCATCTGTAGCAATATGTATGCAAATCTTTTTAGAATTTTTTTACATCACCAAATAAATATTTGCCAACAATTTACACTTAGGTATAAATATTCTAAAAATTGATTAAACCAAAGGATGTCAATATGTTATATAATGTGAATACAAGGATTTGTAGTGTTATTAATATTACATTCTTAATGTTATATTAATTATAAAAATTTTATTATGTATTTTATCAGAGAAATTAGCATGCTCTGAATTTGGTGTCTGAGTCCTAATAGCAGAAAGTAATTAAAATCAAACAGATCTGTATTTGTTGGCTCAAATGAATATTTCTGAAAGCAATTAACTCATCGGAGATTGTTCAAATACATCAGAAGGTCCTTAAAAAGGCTGTGCCACATTTACATGATTACCTATGATGTGATTGAAGAGCCACTAAACAATCATATTTCACTTTGCTATCACTATAATTATTCCCATTCTAAAAAGAATTATTCACATAAGTTACATGATATAAGTTTGTCCTTAAGTTATTATCATATATGAAATAATATCCAAATGATACTCTACACTGAGTTAAAGCAAAAATTGCGAAGTGTATTGGACTATGTAACTCCTTCCAGATACACATGTTGAAATTCTATTCCCCCTTCTGGTGATATTAGAACCAACCTTTCAGAGATGACACTACAATAATGATTGTGATGAAAGAAGCCCAATATAATTATTCTGCCATATGAACGTCCAGCAAGTAGATTATAATGAACCAGAAAGTGGACCCCCATAAGATAAGGAATTCTTTGAACAACCATTTTTATAATTAATATTCGAGCTTCTAGCATATGGGTAATATACTCCTGTTGTTTTTAAGCCACTTACTTTGAAGTATTCTCTTATAAAAGCCCAATGGCTGACAAAGGCAAAGTAATATTTAGTTAATATCACAAATTGTGACAAAAATATTCATAAAATTTTATTATTTGAATTTTATTCTCCAAGTCTACAGGTTAAAAATATTTTTAAATGGGAAGTGAATTGAGGTTCAACTCTATTCATCTATCATAATTAATTTTTGAGTATTTTTATTATCTTTAAGTAGTTGTACATTCACTGAGTTTATGGATACAGTGTATCTTGATCACTGTCACCTCTTTCAACATTCTCATCCACCCCTTCCAATCAAGCCCAATCCTACGTATCTCAATATTATGTTATGGAATCACTTGCCATTTAACAAAGCAGTTTAGGTGTACAGTGCACCTGGAATTGTGTTACCACTTCAACATCTTCACTCCCATTTCACACTACCTTTTCCTTTGTATATTTCAATTCTTGGAAGTATACAATGGATTCTTGCCTGTATACTATCCTTTTCACCTTCAATTTCCTACCCCTCACATATTGCCCCCCACTGTCCTCTCTTCCAGTACATATTTATTGGTAATTATTTTGTTGAGTTGTGACTTATTCTTTTAAGAGAATTATGGAATTTTCACTCTCCATGACACTTCAGATAATTCATTTGTACCTCCTTGCATACCATCCAGTGTGTTTACTTTTATATTTATAGGCACCTTCTATCTACCACAAATGAGGAAAATCATGCAAGCTAAGTTTCTCTGAGTGGGCTTTATTTCACTTAATATTATTTATAATTGTTTCATTTCCCTTAAGGATGGTGCAATATTATTCTTTCTGATGGATTAACAGAATTCCATTATGTATGCATATATATATGTATATATACATATATACACACATATATAATTGTAAATTGGGATCAATAACATTAGGTATATATATAATATATATGTATAATTTATATATACATATGTTATTCTTTCTCTCTTTTTACAATGAGCGGCATCTGGGCTGCTCCCTTATGTTGGCTAGAGAAAATAATGCAATAATGACCATGATTTTGCTGGTAGCTTCAGTTTGGTCTTGTTTCTGCTCCATTGTATAAATGCCCGTTAGTGGAATGCTGGATCATAGGTAGCTCTCTATTCAGTTCTCTGAGCAATTTCCATAGTGTTTTCCAAAGGGATTGAACAAGATTACATTCCCAACAACAGGGTAATAGAGTTTCTTTTGGGCCACATTTATCAATAACTGTGATTGTTCGATTTTTCATAATGACATTGTTACAGGGGTGAGATGAATCTCAGTGTTATTTGGATTTGCATTTCTTTTATGGAGAAAGATGTGTCTATTTGTCATTCTTACTTCTTCTTCTAAGAAGTATTATCCCATATATTAATTGGGTTCTTGTTTATTTGAGGGTTTATTTTTGTTGGGTTTAACTTTTTGATCTCTAAATATGGGTTAATTATGAAATCAATTGTCTGATGCTTAGCTAGTAAAAATCTTCTTCCATTCTGTTCTCTTTCTATATATCCTGCTAAGTTTTTCCTTTGGCATGAAGAAAATCTTCAGTATGATGCAATTCTATTTACCCAGAAAAAGAATGATATTACACCATTCATAAGGAAATGGAAAGACTTGGACCAAACTTATATTAAGTGAAGGAAGATAGACTCAAAGAAATATAAGTTGCCTGATTTCTCTCATTTGTTGTATTAGAATGTGCCTCTAATTCTAAAAGTAAAAACACTTGGATGGTAAAAGAGAAAACATTACACTTGCACATGATAAATTATAAGGGATTCTAAACATTTATACAGTGAGGTCAAAGGAGGATGCCTTTTTAAGAAGATCACCAAGGGTAAATAGCTATATGAATATCATCATATAAAATAATGTTCATTAAAATAATCTCCAAGAAATGACAATGAGAGTTTTTTTTTATTATTTTGCTTTTTCCTTCTGTGTTCTGATGCTGTATTTTTTATATTTCTGCACCTTTTGTCTCATATGTAAGTTTGGAAAGCGCAACGGGGAACACAGAGATGGTGAGACACAGGGTTAACAAATACAGCAGTGCTACTCAATAGACACTACATTGTAAATGAACTATACAACTTATGGGGGAGGGAGGTTGAAAGGGAAAAACTGGGAGGATATGAGGGAAGAGGTGACACTGTTCAAAAAGAAATGTGCTCTCATTATTTGACTTATGTAATGGTAACCCTTCTGTACATGATCTTTACAAATTAAAAATGGACCTCATAAACAGGCCAGAGTAGCTATACTAATATTAGATAAAATATGCTTTAAATTAAAAGTGGTATGAAAGTAAAAAAGAGACAAAGAAAGATATTAAATATTCATAAAGAAAACGAGGGATATAACAATTTTAATTATCAATGCCTTGAATCCTAGAGCTCCCAAATTCATCAGACAAATACTACTTACACTAAAAACATGCATACATCCAAATACATTGTTGGTTGCTTGAACACATCATTTTTACCTCTGGACAGGCCACCCAGGTAAAAACTTAGCGAAAAACTTCAGAGCTAAATAATTGCATTGACAAGCTATACCTAACAGATATCTACAGACTATTTCACCTAACAGCTTCACAATACATATTCCTCACAGAAGCCCATGGAACATTCTCCAAAATCGATCATAACTTAGATCACAAGGAAAGTCTATGAAAATTCACAAACAAAAATAAAATTACTCTTTACATCTTGTCAGACCACGATGGGACCAAATTAGATCTTGACATCAAAAATCATCACAGAAAATTCTGAAACTCACAGACTGAATAACACATTGATAAATCATCAGCGAGTCACTGAAGAGATATGTAGGGAAGTTGCAACGTTTATGGAATTCAGTAGAAGCGAACATACAAAATACTACCACTTCTGGGACACAAAAACACTGGCAATACTCAGAGGAAAATTTATGTCTTTGAGTATGCATATCAACAAATTAGAACCATCTTGAATCAGCACTAATGATGTGGAACTAGGTCTTTGAAAAACAGGAAAAGCCAAACCAAAAACTGGTAAACAGAAATAATACAAAGTAGATTAAAGAAATAAATGAATTAGAGTCTTAAAAAATGTACAATCATAATTGACATTTATCTACTAGTAGCTCACATATTTGCCCAATGAATGTCAACCTACCTATTTTCAGAGATAGTCTCAACCAGCTAAAACCAGTGAACAAAACAAACTTCTAGGATTCTAAGAAACAACATTTTTTGCCTTTTTAAAATAAATTTACTCTGCTGTTCTTATGAAGGTGATTTATAGATGGATTACAATTACATGAGTCAGGTAAAGAGTACATTTCCTTTTGTGAAATGTTTTCAGTTCCCTCACTTGTTTCCAGTCTCACTCTCCTGTCCCCACCTATGTGTTAAATAGTTCACTTTCATCAATGTGCAATTTTTTGCTCTTTTCCCTAAAGCTCTGTGCCCACCCCTCACCTTCCTGAAGATGTACAATAAATATATCAGGCATAAGGTTAAGAAGAGAGAATTATCACAAAGTATAAAAAATAAACAAAAAACAAAAAGTTTTCTGTTTCCATATCTCATAGTTTGTTTGCATATGCATATCTTGTTATATAAACATAATTGTTTTTTTATCAAAAAGTTAATTCAGGGATTAAGGTGTGATAACATAATTTTGCTTTCTATTTAATAATGCTTTTTATTTTAATATGAAAGTTGTAAGTAACACAATTCAAGTCCTAGTGAAATTTATAGGCTTAGATTTAAAGTTAAAATTTCAAAATGCCTAATATTTCCATTTTGGCAACCAAAATGAAAAACAGGCATGTTTTATCCTCAAGAATGTCATTATTTCATATGTAAAAAAGTAAACTACATGTAATATTAATTCAGTGGAAATGAGCAATCAAATAATTATGCAATGCATCAATTCCATAGATTATGAAATTTATTGATAAAATTAATAAAACTTCTTTTAAGTAGATTACTTAAGACATGAAAAAAGATAATTTTATTTTCTAGGTGAAGTTGGTATAGAAATTAGAGTTCTGTGTGCTTGATACGTGTCGATTTACACACATGATTGGCTCATCTCTATGTTATTTGAAGATAACTGAGAACAGGACTAGAATAAAAAAAAATCACGCAAATGCTTAGCTGTATTTTGTGACTAAATATCACTTTATTTTATTTGAAAAATCTGGTAAATGTATTTAAGTCACATCAACAATAATGAGAAATAAACAGCTCCTAGCTCCTTAAAAGACAATAAGAAAAAAGGAAACAACAGAAAAAAATTGAACTTCATTTTGCACGTGGTCTTTGTATATTTTGGTGCTTTGTAATTGTGGATTATGTGACTATCCCATGAATTTGGGCTCAAATCAGAATGGCTATTGGAAGAAAATTTCAAAATGTAGAGCAGCTAACACAGCTGTGCAGTTGTTTGTAGGTTTCAATACATTCGCAGCTGGACATCAACTGTACAAAGGAAATAATTCTACTGTTTTGCAGGCAAGAATGTGATGAAAAGCATACTTTTATCTTCTTAGATGAAATAAGAAGACCACACTTTAAAAGATGACTAAACGATCATCCTTTTGAATAACAGTGCCATTTTTGGGGGGGGGGTCCGGTCGTGGGGCCCGAACTCTGAGCCTGGGCGCTGTCCCTCAGCTCTTCAGCTCAAGACTAGTGCTCTACCACTTGAACCACAGTGCCACTTCTGGCTTTTTTTCTTTTTGCTTATGTGGTGCTGAGGAATCAAACCCAGGGCCTCATGCATGCAAGGCAAGCACTCTACGATTGAGACACCTTCCCAGCCCAAACAGTGCCATTTTAAAGGCACTCTAGATAATTCAAGTCCTGCATTCCTCCACAAACATTAATGCCATTCACAAATCATTGCTGAAGGGAATTTCCAGTTTTATTTGATATTTCAAATTGCTTAGGAGTAACAGAAAAAATAATTCAAGTTGTTGAGAAAATTTACTTTAGAATAAGCAACCAAATCAGATTCAATTCCATAGCATAACCTTTACGAAAAAGGAATTAAGGAATATGGCATGTCCTTTGTAATTTAATATGAGTAATTAGGGCAAAATGCCAAAAACAGACTCTAAAAAGAATTCTTTGTTAAGATATATTAAAGATTACCTACAGACAGGTAATTTTACCTACATTTTCTATTATATGATAACATATTTTTGGCTGCTAATCAGAGAGACTCAAAATTATTTTTAATTATGATATGAAAAATGCATCATCATGAATAAATGAAATCAGGGAGTACATGGCTCGAGAGCTGGTTGGTTCTGTTAAATGTTCTCATTATTTTGAATTTCTGGTGTTTTTGTATGTGTGGAATTATGAATGTATTTTATGTCTGGGCAGGAAGATTGATTATTAGATCATTGTCTGATACCCAATGTCAGGAACCTAACCTGAGTGAAAGTGGTAAATGTGTGTGTGTGTGTGTGTGTGTGTGTGTGTGTGTGTGTGTGTGTGTGTGTGTGTGTGTGTGTGTGTGTATGTGTGTGTGCCTGCCAGTCTGTATTTAGAAGGAAGTGTCTTATTTCTCTCAGGGTATATACTTAATTCTATTAGTTTTATTACATTAATGACAGCAGATAGACGTAGTTAACATTTTCAAACTTATGTTTATATTCTTTTGATTGCATGAACAAACCAAAAATTTATGTTTGGGGTATGAGTTTTGTGGAAGGTCAGCTGAAAGTATAAACATTTGGAATCTTGAGAAAGATATCAATGACGATCATTTCAGTATAGAACAATTTTAGACAACACTTGCAAGGATATGTCATCCTATATGAAAATGAAACATTTATTGATTTTTCCATAGCTACAGTATTCTATAAATTTGTAGGACAACAAGTTAAATTATGGAAACATAAAAGTAATGTGATTATTTATTGCATTCAGTTTTACATTTTAGTTTTGTCAAGTCAAAATATCATTTAGTTTTATTGTATAGGAAGGAAAACCCTAAATATTATAGTTTGTTCCATATTTCATATTAGGAAGCTTTCTTTGTATCAATAAGTTTATTTCTTTTGTTTCTACTTTCCTATTCATAATTCTGTTTCTCATAATAGTTTTGTAAGGACTTTTTCTTTCTCCCAATTTGGGGCTTGAACTTAACTCATGCTCTGTTTGCTCCCAGTAGTCAGTCTACTATTTGAACCATGTTCCAGCCCAGAAATTTTTGTAGTTTATTGGAGATAGAACCTCATGAACTTTCCTACCAAACAGAAAATCATTATCCCCCAAGTCTCATCTTTCTTAATCACTAGCATTATATAGATGAGTCATGGACCCCAAGAGTCAATGACTTTTCATGTCTTATAGAATACACATGTTTGCTAGTAATTGTAATTATAAATTACCACAGCTTGAGTGCATTAACACTGTAAATACATTTCCTCTGAGTTAGTGGAACTAAAACTCCAAGATCAGAGTTTGCTTCTTCTGAGTCCTCTTTCCTTGGCATATTCAAGACCTTCTGCTTCTCTTGGAGGAGACTTCAACTTCAATGGTACCATTGAGATTCTGTTTCCATATGCAGTCACTTTCTAAGACAATAAGTTTTTGATCTTTAGTATGATTTCAGTGGGACAGTATCCAACACATAACATATTACTTAATGGATGAAAGAAAATTTCTAATAGGAAATCATTTGTTTGTGGCATGGAAGTTATGGTTATACTTTTTAAAAATAGCAAAAAAGTAAAGGCTTTATTAAAGCTTGTTAAACGAGTATGAAATCTTGACCTTAGACATGCCAAATTCTTACCCTGGCACACACTTAAATTTCTAGGGGAACTGGAGGATTGAACCCAAAACCCTATACTTGTGAAACAGCCACTACTACTACCATATCTGCAGATTATAATTGGATTGCTTATTTTGAGGCAGTATCACTATGCCTGGGTATTCTTGGACTGTGGTCCTCCTAACACAAACATAAAACATTGCACCCAGCAAATGGTTAGAGTATCTGAAACTTCATTTTGTGTTTGGGCTTGCTTGGAGCTGGAATTCTCTAATCTTTGTTTTCCAAGTAGATAATATAGATTTGAGCAACTTTATCCAGTAAAAGTATGCAATTTCAAAATATCTTGATATTGCCTATATTTGTGCTTAATATATAAGCTAACCATAATTTTCTCCCTCTTTTGTTTAGTACTCTGAGTTAAAAACATTGACTTTCTTAATATACATGGCTTTGTTTTGGATGAAATCCTATCACAATAAAAAAAATCCCCCAAAGTTTATGTCAAAAATCATGGAAAAGAAGGCTTCTGTTTGGAAAAAAAAAACACTGATCCTTAAGTTATAAATGCAGTATATTTATAGTGTTCGTCAATACTTTCTTAAGTATGAGGAGGAAGGCAGAATTGTGAAAGATGTCAGGTCTCTGTAGAAATTCTGTAGTTCTCTCTTCATGTTATCTTCCTTCATTAGAGCTTGCTTTATTAAAATGCTCTGGGTGTGGCTCATTTTATGCCAACACAAAATATAAAAAACCAATGACATTTTCACTGAACAAACATTCATTAAAAATCATGAAATTATAAAGTAAAACACCATGCCATTTTTTTTTGTCGGTCGTGGGGTTTGAACTCTGGGCATGGGCACTGTCTCACATCACTTCAGCTCAAGGCTAGCACTGTACCACTTAAGCCACAGTGCCGTTTCTTGTTTTTAGGACGTTTATTGGAGATAAGAGTCTCACAAATATTTTGTCCATATAGCTTTCAACCACTATCCTCAGATCTCAGAGCCATGAGTAGATAGGATTACAAGCATGAGGCACCAAAGCCCAGATCCAAGTCAATTTTTAAAAAGCAAGCTTATTGAAACTTCTGGCTTTTTCCAATAAACAAACTTATTTTTTCAGCATTAATTTATAACTATGAGTTATTTTTAGATGTAACTGGGATTTTTAATAGATTCAAATATAATTTTTACTATTACTCAGTATCTCACAAATATCCACTATCATTAACTTTGCACAAAGTCAATAATTACATACTATCTTACACAGTATTATTACATTCTATAATGCATATGGTGTGAAATGAAAATAGTTTGGACAATTTCATATAAATTATTAGGTGCTATTTTAACATTATAAATTCACAACTGTGTTTTTAAAATAAGAAAAAAAGATTTTAGTGTTAAAATCTAATATGAATGTGTAGTGTGTCCCCCCCCCCCCCCAATACTCTGGTTTCTCTTCAGATCGTACAAATCTTTCGCCTTTTACTAAACCAAAAATTCTGAGTACATACAGACAAAATTATTTTCTTTTCACTAAAGACTTTGAAGTAATATCATTGGAAATAGTGAGGCAAATGGAGGAAGAATTCAACTCACATCCAACAATGTCTCTGTTATTTTGCTACTCCTGCACTAAGACCTGCCCATTCACAGTTGTCATAAAAATTCAAATGTCTCTCTTAGAATTCTATTTGAAAAACTTCTAAATCACTGATTCTATTTGTACTTTCTCTTATATGAAACAAAATAGAAACACAAAAAAAATTGAAATAAAATGCCCACATATGTTGAAGTCACCACAGCTGGAAAAACAATCAAGAAAGTGGAAATTCCCCAGGAACAAAAACATGTTATGTACAGTTTTTTAAAAGTACAAAAACCTCAAATACATGTTAATTTGAGTAGAGCTATAAGGATAACTGTCTCTCAGAAATAAGTTTGTTTTAATTTGTAATTAAGTTCATCTGGGTGAACCTAATATAGCAAATCCCTTGAAAGGATCAAATTGTTTAAAACAAAGCTAACTGTATATGAAGTAAGATCTGCACATATTTAAAAGAAAAAATGCTATAGTATTAAATCACAAAAATCATGACATACTTAACATATTCATAAATGCAATGAATAAGTCCAATCGTATCCATATTGACAACTAAATATAATTGATTTAACAAGCACAAAATATGCAAGTAATAGAATCTGAGCAGTTTACATGAGTGTACCAATATAAACCTACTCTAAATTACACTGTTTGTAGAAGAATGAACATGGGTTATCTAAAGGCAAACATCAGCACTTTATATTAATGAAACTAAAAAATCTCATGAAAAGAGAATAGTAGCTTCTGGAAAATGCAATTTTAATAAATGGTGGTCAAAATATTTCTAGTGCTGACAAAATTGCATACCTATTTAGTGAGATCGAGAAAAGACCCAAGATACTCGAAGTGATTTGAAAAGTTGGCAAAGTAGCAGGGTACAACTATAACCTTATTTTGGATGTTGGCTCTGGCATGGAATTCATATACTCTTTGATCTGACAAATGAATATATGAAAGAACAGAACTTCTCCAACTAAATATCAAGACCTAACTAAACATATAATCAGAAAAGTCATCGTGCAAGCCTTATTGCAACCTGGATAAAAAAAATCAGTCATACTGATTCTGTATTTATTGTAAATGTTGATTTTTTTCATAAATTATTTCCTTTAGCTTGCATTTTTAAAACATTTTGTTAAGTGTATATGGTTAACTAATTTTGGATTTCTTCTGCAATTTAGTTCTGAGTATAAGGTCTCACTTCAGTTCCTAACCAATGAAATGATGTTGTTTACAAAACAAATGCTCATAATCACTGTTTATAATACACAGAATCTCATAAGCATGACACCAGTAAGCAGAGGTTAACATTTTGATATCATGGTCTCATGACTGATGAGGCCTATCTGCATGAGTATACTTGTACCTAGATTCCTCAGCCTAAATTTAGCCACTTTTAAAAAGTGTCACCTTTATCTGTCACCTATCAGCGATTAAACCTGAGTATAAAGCCTAAGGAAAATGATAAGGTAAGAATTAAGCTTTTCTGGGTTCACTGTATTTGATGTAGGTA
>NW_027204172.1:0-38125 GCF_024711535.1 Dipodomys merriami | reverse complement strand
ATAAAAAAAAATCCTTTCTTGTCATCCAAGCCTAGTTTGTCCAATATGGTAGCCAATAGTCACAAATACCTGGGGACATTTAACATGTGACTGAATTTTATTTTATTTTCTGTTGATTTACCTTAAAAGTTTTAAACAAGGGCTGGGAAAGTGGCTCAGTGGTAGAGCGCTTGCCTTGCATGCTTGAGGCCCTGGGTTCGATTCCTCAGCACCACATAAGCAAATAGAAAAAAAAAGCCGGAAGTGGCGCTGTGGCTCAAGTGGTAGAGCGCTAACCTTGAGCTGAAGAGCTGAGGGACAGCACCTTGACCCAGAGTTCAGGCCCCAGGACTGTACCCAA
Source organism: Dipodomys merriami (assembly GCF_024711535.1). NCBI lineage: Eukaryota > Metazoa > Chordata > Mammalia > Rodentia > Heteromyidae > Dipodomys > Dipodomys merriami. The sequence goes on along the minus strand of NW_027204172.1, from coordinate 37,785 downwards.
AAAAAAAAAAAAAGTTTTAAACAAGCCCGGAGCTAGTTTCTCATGCCTATTAGTAGTCCTAGCTACCCAGGAGGATTATATCTGAGGATTGTGGTTCACAACCAGTCTGAACAGGAAAGTCCATACAACTCGTATCCCCAATTAACCAGAAAACCAGAAGTACAGCTGTGTGTCAAAAGTGGTAGAACATTAGCCTTGAGTGAAAGAGCTAAGAGACAGTACCTCGGCCCTGTGTTGAAGTCCAACTAAAATAGAACCAATCTAAAGATTTTTATTGAACTTAGCTATGGTTTTCATAGTACATTATTTCTTTTAAACTGTTGAAGATTTAGCACCTAAATTAGGCTGCTGAAAATCCATTATCCGTACTGCAGGTTTATTGTAAAAATAATGAAAAGCATCTTAATGTTGTACTGGTAATTTCTAGAAATAGTAACACTTGCAATCAGTTGAGTTGAAGAAAATAGTCTACTGAAATTATTTTTCTATGTATCTTTTCAAATTTACAAAAAGGTGCTAGAAGGTTTAGATAAAATCTAATGAGACATGGTATCTCTAAGCCACTATTTCTGTTTAGTTCAGCTCATTTTACAACCTAGGAATACCAACTGAGTGATGTTCTAATCTTTATAATAAAGATTCTAACAAATTTACCCTTCCCACAGACAGTATTTAAACACTGAGCCAAATAGAGGATAAAAGATTTTAATTTGGGGCTGGGAAGATGGCTCAGAGGTAGAGCGCTTGCCTTGCATGCTTGAGGCTCTGGGTTCGATTCCTCAGCACCATATAAGCAAAAAAAGAAAAAAGCCGGAAGTGGCACTGTGGCTCAAGTGGCAGAGCGCTAGCCTTGAGCTGAAGAGCTGAGGGACAGCGCCCAGGCCCAGAGTTCAGGCCCCACGACCGGACCAAAAAAAAAAAAAAAAAGAAAAAAAAGATTTTAATTTTTGTTCCCATACCGGGGCTTGAACCTGGGCACTGTCTCTTAATTTTTTCACTTTTTTCACTCAAGGTTGGTCCTCTACCACAGCTCCATTTCCAGCTTTTTGGTGGTCAACTGGAGAGAAAAGTCTCATAGACTTTCCTGCCTGGGTTGGCTTTGAATTAAGATCCTTAGACCTCAGCCTTCTGAGTAGCTGGGATTATAGGTGTGAGCCACCAGCATTCAGCCACAAAGGACTTATGAAGACCTTAGAAATGGCCAAAATGATATTTTTTTAAAGAGAGAAGTAGTTAGACTATGGGAGAAGGAACTTTTCTGGATTTAATCCTACCCAAGGCATCACTTAATCTGCAGGACTCTGACTGGACATAATTCAGAGAGTCCCAGGCAGGAGACCTGAAAGGATAAGGCTGGAGTAGGGGGGTGGGGACCAAGGGGTTGGGGGGGCTGGGGGGAGAGCCTGCCTGAGCTGCAAGAAGGTGACAGAAGCTGCTGGAACATAACATACAGGAAGCTGCAGGAAAGGGAGGCCTTCCCTCTGCATGTGAATGTCACACAGTGGGAAGCCCCAGGGTTCACAGACTAAAACATCTGTGAAGCTGAAGACACTAAGCAGAGATCTTACTGTCTATGCACTAGAAGAGACAGTTATATACTAATAAAGCTGAAGACAAAAATCTTGAGCTGGCTTCAATGTATATGTGTGATATTTGTTGTTGAACTGGGTGCTATCCCTGAGCTTCTACTAGCTAGCTCTCTACTACTTTGAGTCACACCTCACCACTTCTGAAAACATTGAACACTGTTTTGTGTGTGTGCCAATCCTATGGCTAGAACTCAGGGCCTGGGTGCTGTCCTTAAGTTTTCTTACTCAAGGTTAATGATCTACCACTTGAACCACAGTAAAAGCAAAGTCATTTCTGGCTTTTCTGATGGCTAATTGGAGATAAGAGTCTCATGGACTATTCTATGCCTCCATCAGAAAGAATGACATTTCCCCATTTGTTAGGAAATGGAAAGGTTTGGAAAAAATTATATTAAGTGAAGTAAGCCAGGCCCAAAGAAGCATAGGTCCCATGGTTTCCCTTATTTGCAATATATAGTATAGGTATGAGTCAAGCGGAAAAGGTCAGATAATGTGATGTTAGGAAAATGAACCCTTAAATATGTATTTTAATGTTTTCGTTTCTTTCATGCATGTGTTTCTAACGCATTTATAAGATTATTTCTTTGTTGCTTTGTATGTCCCTCCCCCACAGTGTAACCCCCGCTTTCACTATATTTGATGTCAGTATAACATGTGGAGGAGATGGGGACAAACAAGTCGTTTAAGGATTCAGGTGGACCTGTTGCAACAATGAGAAGTACAAAATGTCATGTCAAAACCAGCTTTACAATGTCGGTGTGGGGGGGGAGGGGGGTATAATTGGGTGGGGGGAGGGGGGAGGCGGGGAAGGGAGGTGAAGGGTAAACAAAGGAGGAGGCTGCAATGCTTGGTAAGAAATGTATGCATTATCCTGCCCATGTAATTGTAACCCCTCTGTACAGTATGTTCTCAAATAAAATAAAAAAAAAAAAAAAAAAAAAGAGTCTCATGGACTTTCCTTTCCTGGCTAGCTTTGAATTATGATCCTCAGATCTCAGCCTCCTGAGTAGCTAGGATTACAGGTGTGAGCCACTGATGTCCAGCCTAAACTAAAAAACAAAAACAAGCAAAACACCACATACTCATTCTATTTTAGAATTAGATATTGATGATAGAAAGGTAGAAAAATTCAAGATCTGTGTCATTGTAAGGAGTTCATGTTAATGAACTGACTCTCACTTGGTTTGGAACAAAGAAAACATCCCTGCCCAGTCAGGATGAGAGAATGATGACCATGGAACATGTGATATGGAAGAGGAACATAAGCCAGCCTTTATCATGAAAGATCACACTTAGACATTGATGGAAGCCGAATTCATATTACACAATTTCAATCTTAATCATGCTTGTCCTCTATTTCCCTAGATAATAACAAAACCTTGCTTTATTATCCCCCACTCAATAAGGCCATCTAAGTTCCTATTTGAAGAGACTTTCATAGGTCTTTTGTTGTTGTTGTTGCCTGTAACTATGTATAAATATGAACCACATTTTACATAGAAAGACTTCGTTCAAAATGATGCAAAGCAGCAATGAGCAATTAGTGGAGCCAAAATTAGGATCTAGTTCTGATGAGCTCTCTATAGGATCTCACAATTTTGCCCTGGTAATTCCTGCATTAGGAAACTCAACACTGTCCTCTAGTGACAGAAAAGTCATTACAACCCAGAACTCCTGAATCACTAAGAGTAATTATCATCAGTGATTCAATTTTACTCTCCTTCCTTCTTTCCTTTGCTTCCCTAACTTCCTCTCCCTCATTCCCTTCTTCCCTTCCTTTATTTTGTCAGTAGTATGGCTTCAACTCAGGGTCTTATACTCTCCCTTAGTTTTTTTCTCAAGGCTGTCCCTTTACTACTTAAGCCACAGATCCACTACTGGCTTTATAGTGGTTAATTGGAAATAAGACTTTCACAGATTTTCCTACTTAGGCTGGCTTTGAATCACAATCCTCTAATCTCAGTCTCCTTAATAGCTAGGATTTCAGGTTGAGCTCCTGGTTCAGAAATCTCATTAATTGGCCTTCTGGAAATTAACCACACTGTATTTCCTTGTTACACATAACTTCAAGTGATTCTTTTCACACATCATGAGCTGTGAAGACTAGTAAGAGAACTCCGAGTGTCACTTTTTCTTCTCTTTCTTAACTTCCCACTACTGAGAAATCCTTTCTAGCTAGCTTACCTTCTGATTACTTTGGGAATATATCTCACTTTAAATGAGCCTTAAAGTGAGATTCTTGTTTGACTGAAGTCTTGGATTACATAAAGTTAATTGTTTAGGAAAAAAGATTATCCAATATGGTGGCTTTGATAATTTGGAGATTTCTTCTGGCTGCTCATGGAGTATAGAGGTGAGCTGCCTGTGATAGAAGCCCTATGATTATTCTGTGTGGTTTGGTTTGGTTTTCATGCCAGTACTAGGGCTTGAACTCAAGGCCTGGGGACTGTCCTGGAGCTTTTTTCCTTAAGTCTAGCACTCTATCAGTTGAACCACAGCTCCACGTTCAGGACTTCTGCTGGTTAATTTGAGATTTCTCATAGCTTTTTCTCCTCAGTCTGACTTTGAACTTCTACCCTCAAATCTCTGCCTCCTGAATAGCTAGGATTACAGACATGAGCCACCAGCAACAGTCTTGGTTCAGTATACATTGGAACCATAGGCCAAAAAAGCTCTTCCTCCACATAATTCCTATTAATGAGCCCATAGCTTCCTATATGCTTTTGTATATATGTCTATGTTTCTCTCTATATACATATACATATCTATATAAATGTATATATGTATGTGCATGTATATATGTGTGTATACATATATACACATATATATGTAGTATATATATACACAATTAGCCAGTCTTGGGGCTTGAACTCTGGGCCTGGGTGCTATCTCTGAGCTTCTTTTACTGAAGGTGAGCCCTCTATCACTTGGCCACAGTGCCACTTCCAGTTTCTTAGTGGTTAATTGGAGATAAGTATCTCATGGGGACTTTTCTGCCCAGGCTAGCTTCAAATGGCTATCCTCAGATCTCAGCCTCCTCAGTAGCTAGGATGACAGGCATGAGTTACTGGCACCTGGCCTTACATGCTTTTTTATACCTTCCCAATCATTTGACTTAAGTAAAATGACTCTTTAGACTGTAGAGGGACATTTCATTAAAAAAATTTGATCAAATATTAGCATCCTCACACTAGCTAATTCAGAATAGATGAGGACTCAGTAAAGATCAATTTTTTTTTTTTTTTGCTGGTCATGGGCATTAACTCTGGGCCTGGGCACTGTCCCTCAGCTCTTTAGCTCAAGGCTAGCGCTCTACCACTGGAGCCACATCACCACTTCCGGCTTTTTCTGTTTATGTGGTGCTGAGGAATCGAACCCAGGGCCTCATGCTTGCAAGGCATGCACTCTACCGCTGAACTACCTTCCCAGCCCAAGATCAAATTTTTAACCCTTGTTACCACACTTCAGGTCCCTCACCATTGTCTTGCTATCTCTTCCTTGAACACACACAAAGGGAGCACTGTCCATCTTCTCTTCTGTAGCTACTGTGTCAGCAGTGCATCACATCCTTTCTGAATTATCCCAGTAAAACCTCATTGGTGTTCTCCCAGGTCAAGCCTCCCCTTCAACGACTCCTTCCCTCACAGATACACACAGAGTTTGTACCACATCAGGGAAATGTATTCTGTGAAAATATAGTGCTACTGACTTGTATGTTGGCCTAATATACCTCCCTCAGAGATGCCTACCATTCCTACTGGTATCAAGACAAGATGGAAGATTGGAGAAAGGAGTTTATGGAAGGGATGGAGATGCCACATAATTGTAGGTCCTTTCCTACCACTGCCTGAGGAACACATCATACAAGGTTTCACTGGATCCATGGAAATTCTTTCTAATAAGACAAAGGGGAACTGCAGATGGACTTGGTCAGCTCCATAAATGTAAGACATATCTATTATATAGCTAAGTCCCAAAGTAGAGCTTTCATGGATGATCTGTACAAAAAGATGCTATTTAAGAATGGCAAGAGGAAGTGTTGTATTGCAAAGTAAAACAGAAAATGATGCTCTTCCCTATAGATACACACTTGGAGATGTACTAGGCATGGTGTCATATTGACAATTCAGAAAACTCCAGCAATAGAGGGGCTGGGAAGGTGGCTCAGTGGTAGAGCTCTTGCCTTGCATGCTCGAGGCCCTGGGTTCGATTCCTCAGCATCACATAATCAAAAAGAAAAAAGCCGGAAGTGGCGCTGTGGCTCAAGTGGTAGAGAGCTAGCCTTGAGCTGAAGAGCTGAGGGACAGCACTCAGGCCCAGAGTTCAGGCCCCAAGACCGGACCCTCCCCCCCCCCCAAAAAAAAGAAAACTCCAGCAATAGAAAAAGAATGTCACTTTGCCTGACATGATTCTCAGCACTTCCTGAGAAACTGATCAAAGAACTGCATTTCCCCTTTTATCTCTTCATAGACTACTCCCCAGGGAGTTCACAACACCTGGATTTGGACAGACTGAGAGTTGACACCAGAATGACAAGGGACCATTATCACTGCATTGACACCACCACTTGGATTTTGTCCCTATAGGACCTGTCCCCTTTCCTGCCAGGACTTCAGCTCTCTTGTAAACAGAATAAAAGTTTAGAATCATTGGACGTCCATGTAGCTTTCTTGGCCAGACTGGTTTTTGGGAGTTTGTGTTTCTGTCCATCCTGAAGAAAGAGTTACTATGGATGAAGTTGCCAACTCTGTTTAAATAACAGTTTTGTAATACAGCTTCATCCCACTTTATCTCTCAGAGCCAATCATGCCTTGCTCTCTTATGCCCTGTGAGCATTTTTTTAAAACCTGTGAGCATTTTTTAAAACATTGTTTTCACTTGCAAAGAAGACAGTTAATAACGGGATTGGCACTGTACTAACACAAGTCTTACTCCCACAGGAGAGAGGCTGCAAGACCATGCAAGTGGGTCAGAGATGGATGGGGCTCACTCACACGTTACTAGGCAACTGTGCAAATGGGATGGAAGTGATATTGATACCTAGGAATATGCCTTGGAAATTCACTTGTTTCAAATCTCCAAGGCTACACTTCTCCTTTGCAACAATAAATAAATTAAAAGTGTTGAGAGAACATTCTCCTGCTTTCCAAAACAATTCTGGGGCCAATGAAAACACGAGCCATGTTTCTGAATGCTGAAGGCTGCATTTAGGTTTATTTACTCCCCCTCTTTCTCATTCAACATAGGAGTCATCAACCTCTCTATTTCTCAAGGTCTTGAATATCTCCAAGCCCTACCTTTGGGAATCACGAGCAAGCTTGAGGGATGGATGGAAGAAAAGAAGAAAATTAGAGGCATGGTAGAGGCAATTGGGGCTAAAAGGCCATGGAAGAATGGAGGTTGGAGTGAAGATAAGAATAAGAGAGAGTAAGAGAAAGACTGATGAAGAAATATGCATATTTTAGAGGTAGAAAGATGGGATGAAGACTCATTTTTCCACCAATGTTTACTGCTGTTAGTTTGAAGAGACATTGGGGAGTTGTGGCAAATCTGCCTCTCTCTCTGTCCCTTTGTTTCCTAATATGGTAGCTACTTAAGAGGAGATTTTTCTCTTAGGTAGCTTTGTGTCTGAGCTTCCCTCCATATTCCTTCATGAAGGAGTTAGGCCTCCCTGGCTAGGTAAAGGATAACAGCAAGGACCAGCTCCAATATGGGAGAGAGATGATTCAACAAGATGCCTGAGGAGAAGGACCCAGCAAGATGATGCATGCAAATCTCACAATGCAGTAATGACTCAGTAGAGACAGAGAAACCAAGGAGACTCCCTACAGCACTCCCTACACCCTATCTAACCCTATACCCACCAACTGGACCAGGCCATGCCTCAGAGGGAGAAGCTAAGACCCTATACATAAGGGACAGGTACAGGCAGGATGGAGATGCGATAAGGCTCCCGGATCCATTCTATTTTTGTTGTTGTTGTTGGTCATGGGGCTTGAACTCTGGGCCTGAGCACTGTCCCTCAGCTCTTTAGCTCAAGGCTAGTGCTCTACCACTTGAGCTACAGCACCACTTCTGGTTTTCTAGTGGTGCAATGGAGATAAAAGTTTCTCAGACTTTCGTGCCCAGCCTGGCTTTGAACCTGGATCCTTAGATTTCAGCCTCCTGAGTAAGTATAAAATTACAGGTGTGATCCACCAGTGCCTGCCTCCAATTCTATTTTAGCAGGATTTCCTTATGATATTATGATATTATTTAGTTCTCATAATCACTGGATATTACAGTCTCCTAGTTTTATAACTTTGCCTTGGAGATGTTGTGTCTCAAAGATGTTAAAATTCTCAAGGTCTCACCCTGAAAAAGTCACTGCTATAGTTTGGGTATTGAATGTGCTAAGGATTTCATCTCTAAAACACCAGTACTGGAGATATTAGGGGCCCTTTAAGAGTTGAGTCTTTCTGGGGAGGTCTTCAGGTCAAGAGCTTCCTGCTCCCCTATTCTGCCTGTCATCTGAGCATCTTCTCTGACACATGTTCCTATCAGGATATGCAATCTTTGCCAGAGGCTCAAAGCAAGAGACTACTTGACCTTGGACTAGAACCCACAAACTGTGGGTAGCTAAGGGAACTTTTCAGTTATAAGCTAATTGCTTCAAGTATGTTACTGTAGTAAAGCAAAGCTGACCAATACAACCATGGTGATAAAACACACTCCCCTTCTTTTTGTTTGTTATTAGTCATGAACTTGAACTCAGAACCTGGAGTCTGTCCCAGAGCTCTTTTGCTCAAGGCCAGCTCTCTACCTCTTTGAGCCATAGGTCCACTTCTCTGGTGGTTTGCTGGAAATAGAGTCTCATGGATTTTTGCTGCCTGAGCTGGCTTCAAATAGTGATTCTCAGATCTCAGCCTCGTGAGTAGCTAGGATTACAGAATGAGCCATTGGCTCCCAGTTCTTTTTCAAGCCAGAGCTTTAGACTATGTTTTGTTTCCAACTCAAAGGAATCCTCTATACCTGCCCCTTGTCACTCTTAGCAATCTGTCCTCCAGCTAAATAAAGGATTGTGAGGAGAAGAAACTTGTGATTCACGTCAGAGTTCACCAGAAGACCATGAAGAATGGAAGATAGAGGATTAGAGACAAGGTTATAAATACTAACCTTTACCTTGCTCATGTAATTGTAACCCCTCTGTACGGTATTTTCACAATAAAAAAAAGAAATAGAAATACTAACCTTGTATTTCCCTACTTACTACTTTTTGCCTCCACAGCAATTTTTCTTTGTAAGTTTAGATGTAATTTGATAGCACTGTATCTTGACTCTTAATGATTGATCATTGATTTTTTTAAAAAAAGTCAAATGGACATCCCAGAGTTGTCAGAAGAGCTGAGGCTCTGTATTGAGTTGTAAAGGAGAATCTGTGACTCTGCTTGCCTTTGGTATTAAAGTAGGCAATCCTGCCATCTAGTGGACTTTGAATCAACTTCAGTTGAAAGTCTTCTGCAATTTAGGGGATTCTATTTTAAATAACAAGGGAAGCCTGGAGTTGCAGTTCATCTCTATAATCCTAGCTACTCAGGGGGCTGATCTCTGAGGATCATGGTTCAAAGCTTGCCTGGGCAGGAAGTCCTGAGACTCCTTATTTGTAAAGAAGCACCAGGAAAGTGGAAGCAGGGATGTAGCTCAAAGTAGTAGAGGGATACCCTGAAAAAAAAAAGGCTCAGGGACAATGCCCACGATCGACAAAACAAACAAAAAAGCCCCCAAAATGCCAGAATGGCCTTGTGGGAAAAATATCACTTCTTTCATGTTTCAGCTCTACAGGGAGGAGAAAATGTGAACCTGGCACCCTTGCTTGCCACTGGTAAACTTTGCCCATAATTACTAACACTCATGTTCGCTGGGCCCCTAAAATAAACACCAAAACAAAGATTATGTTTATCTTTCCTACAGACATTCCTAGTAACCAGAAAGAGTTTGCACATTACTAGTAGCAATCAGAAAATATTTGCTGAATAAATGTATGTGCTTAGGATAAGTAAATAAAAGAGATGGGAACAGGAGAGATTGCCGATGTCTCAAAGGGAAGAAAGTAAGTTTTGAAATTTTTGCTTTCTCAAACAGAGCAAACCTAGTCCCTGCAATTGCTGGGTGAACAGGGAGAAAAGAGCTTTATAAAGCAGCACCATCACTCACACCAAAAGCCCTGGGCTCACCAAAAGTCCCTGTCTCAGGTCTCCCAAGAGTCAGTTGTTGCCTATCTCTGACCAGCAGAGGGCAGTGCATGCTCGCTCAAGCCAGGGCTGAGTTCAGTCTGTACAATGTCATCTGACAGACTTTGTGTGCTCTTATTCCTTGGAGATGTCTTTATGGTGCTTATAACTGGGGAACAAGATTGCTTTCTAAGTATTGTATGGAAAACAAGTTGTGTTCTTGTTCTTTCTTTAAACAGTGATGCTGAGAATTGGGTTCAGTTCAATAGGGCTGACACTGATATAACACCCTGTAGTGGGAAGTCAGTTTAGAATGACTTTCAGATTGGCAAAATCATCTGTACATAGAAGGTACCAGAGGCTTCAAATAGAAAATGGAGACTAGAGTCTCAGGAGCCCAGCTAGAACTTTCTTCTAGGTCCTGAGGCCTCTCTCCCGACAACACATGTACATTTTTTTCTTTTCTTTCTTTCTTTCTTTCTTTTTTTTTTTTTTGCTTATGTGGTGCTGAGGAATCGAACCCAGGGCCTCAGGCATGCAAGGCAAGCGCTTTACCACTGAGCCACCTTCCCAGCCCTCACATGTATGTTTCTTTGGCTGTAGATCTTTCTAGTCATGTCTTGGCTCATTTTAGGGTCTTTGGAGTCAGGGTGGGTAAAGACCACCCCTCAGCCCCCACCCCTGCCTTTCTGTTGAAGGGTTGGTCACTTGCTTTGGAATTTAAATGTAGTCAATCTGAAATCATTTATATTATTTCCAAACCAAACAACAAAATGGGTAAGTTGTGTGAGGTTTGATTTTCACAAATATTTTTTTTGGAGGGGGGTGTGTTGGGTCTAGTCATGGGCCTGAACTCTGGGCCTCAGTGCTGTCCCTCAGCTCTTCAGCTCAAGGCTAGTGCTCTACAACTTGAGCCACAGTGCCACTTCTGGCTTTTTTTTCTTTTTTTCCCCCTGCTTATGTGGTGCTGAGGAACTGAACCTAGGGCTTCATGCATGCAAGCAAGCACTCTACCACTGAGCCACCTTCCCAGACGGTTTCACAAATATATTTTTAGTGATTTTGGTGGTGGTGGTGTGGGGCTTGAACTTGAGGCCATGATGCTGTCCCTGAGCTCTTTAGCTCAAGGTTAATGCTCAACTACTTTAAGCCACAGCTCAACTACCAGGTATTTGGTCATTAACTAGAGAAAAGACTCTCATGCAAGTTCCTACCAAGGCAAGATTCCATGAGCCATCAGACTCCAGTGAAGGAATACTTGTTTTTTGTTGTTGTTGTTGTTATTTGTTTCTTTTTGTCTGCATGTACTTCCATTTACGGTAGCACCACTCACAATAAAGATAGGGAATCAATCAAGTGTACATCATTGGACCAATAAAAAGAGAGCATATACATTCAGTGGAATGTTATTCAGCCTTAAGTAAAAAAAAAATAAATAAATAAAATAAAATCAGGTTCACGCCTGTAATCCTATCAATTCAGGAAGCTGAGATCTGAAGATCAAAGTTCAAAGTCAGCCTGGGAAGAAATGTCCATGAGATTCTTTTCTCCAATTAACCTCCAGAAAACCAGAAGCAGATCTATGGTTCAAAATGGTAGAGTGCTAGTGAGACAGTGCCCTAGACCCATGTTCAAACAAATAAAAAGAAAACAATTTCAACAATATAAATTGCACAGTAGAACACTAAGCTTCAAGAAATAATGCAGAGCCGGGTGCTGGTAGCTCACACCTATAATCCTAGCTACTCAGGAGGCTGAGATCTGAGGATCACGGTTCAAAGCCAGCCAGGCAGGAAAGCCCTTGAGACTCTTATCTCCAATAAACTACTATAAAACAAGAAGTGGCATTGTAGTTCAAGCAGTAGAGTGCTTGCCATGAGCTGAAGAGTGCAAGGACAGTGACCAGGCTCAGAGTTCAAGCCCCACAACTGACAATAAAAGAAGAAAAAAAAATAATGCAGGTACAGAAACACCAATATCAGACACACCCTTTTATATTTGAAGATTAAGAAATGTGGCTTTAGAGCAGACAGAAAAACCATAGGACACTGCTGAAGCATTGCTCATAGTCCTCCTTCAGTGAAGGGCAGAGCCTGAGGCTCCCGTGCCTTCTCTGATCCTGTCTCTTACCACTGAGCGCAGGCTTCCTCGCTGCAGCCATACTGGCATTTGTCCTGTTCTGCAGCAGCCCAGGATAACCTGTGCCAGGCTGGGGGCCACTGTTATTCTACTGCCTGGAATGCTCTTCCCCAGACACCCAGCTGCTCATCCCCCATCCTCCCCCACTCCCACCCACCAAAGAGATCTACTCTATGATACCCTGCTCAAAAATACAACCTTGTGCACATGCATGCACACACACACATGGGTGCAGACACACACAGAATATTCCCACCACTCATCCTTTCTGCCTTACATCTTCCTTCTGATGTATTCTCTTTATTACTTATGTAAATCTGGGTAAAGTCTTTCTCCATGCTTGAGTGTAAACTCACAAGGAGAGATATTTTTGTGCTGTTCTCAGCATTGTGTCAGTCTTCAGCATGATGTCTCTCACCCTGTGGTCACTCAGCAAATGTCCATTGACTGAAGGCCTACCCATTCCCTCACACACTTATTTGACAAGTGTCCTGTTGCACATGGTCAAAGCTCTTTCCCACTGCTTTCTTATGACTCCCTTCCACAGCCCTTCTCACCCTTGCCTTGTGGTCTCCTCACCTGTGTTTCCATGCCCTTTGCCTGAAGCCTTGTGCACCTCAATCTCACACATGGAGATGGTGTGCACACACCAGCTCACCTGCTCCTCCTCTGGGAAGCTTTTCCATCCCACACTGGCTCCTCCCTCTTCAGTTCTTCCAAGTCTTTCCTCCAGCCCTGGTCCCATCCTGCTGGTTAGAAGCCTATGTAATGATCTGTGTGATATTCTAGCTAAGCTGTGGGAGCCTCATTCTCTGGGGCAACTTTTGGTCCTATCTCCTTCACCTACTGAGCCAAATGCACTCCAACTCTTCCACAAAGGTTTAGGAGTGTTCTAGCATGCGTGTGCATCAGACTATCCATTGAAAAGTCAAACATAGACCTGAGTTTAGGACAGTGAGCTCATCTTGCCCCTTAAGACAAGACTGGCATGGAATCATAAAATGACTTGCCTCCTGCTTGGGATACTGCCCCTCTCCCCCATCTCCACAATGCAACTCAACACTGAAATCACAGCAGCGAAGAGGCACACTCTCTACTGCACTAGGACTACAAGACACTAGCCTCTTAAGCCAAACCCACAGATGTGAATTGAAGCCCACTCCCTCACTCTGAGCCTCAACTGCAGCTTTTGGGGCAGCAAGGCCTTGTCTCCTGGCAGTCTCTGCCTCACTCTGAGGAGATCATTTGACACATCTAGCTCTGCATTGAGAGCTGAACTTGAAGGAAGAAAAGAGCACATTTTCCTTCCTAATTCCGTCTCGACGTGCACATCAGGTTGGGTTTGAAGGAGGCTGATTCCCAGAGGAATTCCTGAGCAGCCATCTGCTTGTGTGCTTCTGAGACATCTTGGTAAAGAGAGAAGGAAGCTGTTAATCAATCATGCAAAGGGAGCTGCTTGCTCTTTCACTAGGAAATGGGAGTGCACATGTCCTTGAGTGTGCACATGTTCTGATATTCTAAGGGTCTTGATACACTTGCACTATACATGTCCTTCTCTCCATGTCCATTCTGCACAGCAGACTAACACCACCTTCCTTCCACACCCATTTTAATGTGTCACTGACACAGCTGTCCTTCAGATAAGTACACAAATACCTTTCATAACAACAGAGAAACAAACCTGTGCCACAAGAGATTAGCAAAGTCAAGTGCACTGCCTGATGCTGGAGGCTCTGTAATCCTAACTATCCTAGAAGCTACCTGGATTGCAGCGACAGCCAGTCTAGGAAGACTCCATCATCAATTAACTAGAAAAATGCAGACCTGGAGGTGTGACTCAAGTGGTAGAGCACCAGGCATGAACATGCAAATTGAAAGGAGAGAAAGAAAAAGAAAGACTGAGACAGAGAGATGAAAGACAGAGAAATGGACAGAGTTAGAGACAGATTCAAGAACAGGAAGAGAGAGAGAGAGGTAAGAGAAAAGGGAGATGAGAGGAAGAAGATGAGGGGAAGGAAAAGTAGACTAAGAGACGGTATGAGGTAGAAGAAGAGGAGGGAAGAGATAGTAGAGAGGGGGAAAGACAGGGAAAGGTGAAAGAGGAAAGTGATGGAAAAGGAAGCAGAGAGAGAATTAAGAAAAAAAGCACAGAGATAAAGACTTGGTACGAGCAAACACTCACAAACATATACACACAACAAAGAAACAAAAGGAAAAAAATAAAAGGCATGGAAACATCATGGAATTTAACAGTACTTCCCTCCCCACGTACCCTCTTCACTGAACACTGGACCACGAGGAATTCAGGATTCCTCAGCTCCCTTCATGACCTTCCACCTCTCAGTTCTCCTTCAGCATTAGTGTCAACCCTGTCATTCACCAGGTGCCTATCCTTTACCCTCTTTAGCCCTCACTGCTTCTTTCACCATAATCCCACCTCATTCTTTGAGGGGAGATCTGCTCCCCAAATAACCCTGAACTGCACTTGTCCACCAGGAGACCCAGTCCTCCTCTTGCTACAAATCTCATCAGTTAGCTCTGCAGGCTCAGCCTCCTAACCCCAATGTATACAGAGCAAAGTCCAGCTGTGCCCAACTCCTCCCCATCACACACTTGTCACCCAAGACAGCATCAGCCTTCAGCATTTCCTCTGTGTGGAAATCTAATAGCCCTGGATGAACCAACGCAAATAAGACAGTGGTGGAGAGTCACATCCAATCTTACTGAATCTCCACTTATGTCCAGAAGTAGTCATCCCAGGCAGGGTCCATCCTCAGATCAAGTCCACAGAGGCCTGGTCCATCCACAGGCACCACTATACCTCCATGTTCTCTCAGGTCTCCTGCTCCTTCAGAGGTTTCTCCAGCTCTCACTGAAAGGAAGAGAACATATTTTAATTAATATACTTTGTGATTCCAAAAATAGGCTCTACATGTTCACAGTGGTCTCATATGTGAAACTCAGCACTCACAACACTCTGTTTACCTGAGGAGAAAAATTGGGCTAACAGAGGAAGTTGCAATTACGACTTCAGGGTGTATGCATTAGGGTCTTTCAAATATGTGTTTTATCTTTTACCAATGTGAGCAAATAAATGAGAAATCGGGTTCTCCTGGATGATGGCTTTATGTTGGGATAGTGATGAGTAAAGGATTATAGAGAAAACACACACAGAAGAAACTGCATTGAAATGGAGAAAAGTGGGGCAGAAACCACTGTCATGGTACATGGAGACAGGTCTCATTTCTTTCCCAATGAAGACTTGCCCTTATGCTCCAACCCAGCCAGTGTAACTGGTGTGCTCAGGAGTTGGACCCAGTCATCTAGAGGCCACAGTAGGAGGAGCAGAGTCCAGGATGCCTCCTGACCCTCAGATCTATGGGCTTCAGCTCAAATGTAAATACAACAAATAAGTATATAAACATACAGGAAACCTACATGAAAGGTAAGGTGATTACCTGCTGTAGCATTTGGAACAAAACCACCTCAAGGACAAAGGTGAATGGTTGTCAGGTGAAGTCACCATGTGATCAAGCTGCAACCCCTACCACCTCTGAAGGTAAAGACACCTTCAGGCTACTTTTCCATTTTCCTTTCAGCCTGGGAAGGCCAGCTCAGTGTCAAATGTACTTTGACCAGAAGCTCGGCTGCAGAATCCTGTAGCACCAGGCACTTGGCCTGAGTGTGCTACACGGGGACTATGCCAGGCATGCTGGGCTCATAGCACTAGTCATGCCTCCTGAAATGAGTGAACTAGTGTGTAAAGGACTGGTAAATAGTCACAAAAATCAAGTCTGTGTGAGAGCTTGGGGGACTACTACTCTTCCATGTAGCCTAGGGGACCATTGCCAAGGCCACTGGGCACATGGGAGGATGCTGCTACTGCTACCTTGGCAACCATGTGGTAACCATGAGGACATCGACCAGAGACAGGGAGAGAAGGGGAGAGACAGACAGACAGACAGACACAGAGACAGAGAGACAGAGACAGAGACAGACAGATACAGAGCAATAGAGAGAATGGGTTGATCAGGCAGTTTGAATCTCTTGGCAAGTATAAATTTTACAGACATGACAAAATTTCATGAAACCAAAAAACAAAATTAAGAGCTAATCCCCAAATAATGTACCTATAAAAGCTTGTTTTTTAAAAGATGGTTTGACTGTAGCCCAGGCTTGCCTTGAACTCAAGAGCCTTCTGCATTTGCCTTCTAAATACTGGGATTACAGGTTTGCACTACCAGTCCATCATAAAAAGATCATCTTCCATCCTGAGGCTATCCAGGTGTACATCAAGGGTTGCACCTCTTAGAACATGCTCTTGTGACAGGAAATTCCAAAGGATTTCATAGCTCTGGGTCAGATGCTACTATAACTCAGGAAATTACTAAGGTCTTAGGAGCTCTGATTGAGGAACCAGGGTCAATGACCAAATAGTAGAGCAAAAGATCCTACTACCACCCCTGTTACTCAGGAAAGCATGAGTGTTTTGGGATTTCTATGTCAGGAACCATAGAAAAAGGCCAAATACATTTACATCACAGGCAATCACAGGAGATTGTTTACAAACAGAATGAATTACTCAGTAAGTCATCCTATCAAGGGTAATAGGTTTCTTGGTAGTTACAAATATGGAAAAGGAAAAAAAAACTGGAAGAATATTTGGGGTGAGATTGCAGTTGGAGGTGTCAGTGTGAACTCATGATTTTGAGTATATATAGATGGATATATATACATAGATTGGTGTACAAATCAGAAGTTGAGACACTCAGGAGGCTAAGAGCTTGAACACTGAAGTTTGAGACTAGTCCAGGCAGGAAAGTTTATTAGATTTCACCTCCAAACTAACCAGCAAAAAGCAGGGCTTAAAGGGGGGCTCAATTACTAGGACCCAAGCAAAGCAAGCAAGAGGTTCTGAGTTTACATTTCTTTACTACTAAAAGAAATTAATATAAATTTAAATGTGTATATGTGTAAATATACATGTATGGGCTTGTATATATCAATGCACACCAATATACATGAATACATGTATTTTGTATATTCGTTTTATGTATTTTCCAGTTCTCTTCTCCAAAAGGGTCTAGGAACAATAACATCTCAAAAGCAAAGAACATACCTAATACTCAGATGTTGGTTTCTAAATGCCATCCAGCCACAGCTCCTGGATAATAGTTGATTCAAAGACTAGAGCATGGAAGGTACTAAATAAACATTGATCTTGTGTATGAGTGAAGAACAAAAGCACTAATGAGGGCTTAGGGGTAGAGTGCTTGCCTAGCATCCATGAAGCCCTGGGTTCTGCAGTGCCACATAAAGAGAAAAAGCTGGAAGTGGCACTGTGGCTCAAGAGGTAAAGTGCTAGCCTTAAGCAAATAAGCTCAGGGACAGTGCCCAGGCCCTGAGTTCAAGCCCCAGGATTGGCAAAAAAAAATAAAATTAAAATAAAATAAAAGCACTAATAAAAGTCTGTTAGAAGGGGCTCGCACTGGCCAAGTCTGGAACCATCAAAACCATGACAGGAGTGGAATTACAACCCAATGCATTCAATAGGAATCCCTTAGCAAGTTCAAACATGAATAAATATGTAAATACATAAGCAAACTGTCAATGATGTGAGGAATGGGATATTTCCACAGCCTTATGTGTTTTCCCACACATCACTCAGTTACAAAGGGAGAGGAGAATTTTTTCAGTAGAAAAACGGGCAAATTTGGCCATCTTCAAGTGATCAAAATTACCTACTACACTCCCAAGACAAACTGATGTCCCCAGCCACCTGGTGGGATGCAGTGGGAGGCACACAGTGTCACTTCACGATAGTCCTGCAAGACCCAAGTCAAATCATGATAAAACTTCAGACAAGACTAAGTGGAAGTGGCATATAATCTTGAAAACAGTCAATAAAATTCTTGAAAAATTTTCAAGATTGAAGAAGACTGCAGAGCCAGAACCAGAGCAAGCAATCTTGACTTCTGGATAGGATCTTTTCACTATCAAAACTATATCATGAGCCAGGCATCGGTGGCTCACGCCTGTAATCCTAGCTACTCAGAAAGCTGAAATCTAAGAATCATCATTCAAAGCCAGCCCAGGCAGGAAAGTCCATGAGACTCTTACTTCAAATATCCCTCAGAAAACCAGAAATGGAGCTGTGCCTCAAATTGGTAAAGCTCCAGCCTTGAGCTAAATGCTCAGGGACCTTTTACTGGCCCTAATTCAAGCACCAGAAAGGAACCAAAAAAAAAAAAAAAGAAACCAATACTCAGACACTATGGATGGAACTGGAGGACACTCAATTTCATGAGAAACACCAATATCACACACACCCTTTCATATTTGAAGACTAAGAAATGTGGCTTTAGAGTAGACAGGAGAACCACAGGACAATGTTGAAGCATGGTGGGTCACCACTCTGCTCACAGCTTCCTTTGGTGTAGTGCAGAGCCTGTGTTGCCAAGAGGCTCCTGTGCCTTCTCTGATCCTGTCTCTCCCCACTGAGGCCAGGCTTCCTTGCTGCAACCACACTGGCATTTGCACTGTGCCAGCTGGGGGCCACTGCTATTCCAACTGCCTAGAATGCTTTTCCCCACACCCAGCTGCTCAGTCCCCTATCCTTCCCCAAAACCCCCTTGCCAAAGAGGTCTACTCTGATACTCAAAAATACAACTTTGTGCACATGTACACACAACACACATCTGCAAACACACAAAAACACAGATTATTTCCAACACTCATCCTGATTCTTTCTGCCTTAATCTTCCTTTTCATATATACTATGTACTACTTTTGTAAGTTTGAGTATTCTCATTCTCCATGCTTGAGTGAACTTCCTCAGTGAAGTACACTAATCTAATGCCCTGCTGAATGAATATCACAGTGGTGGAGGTTCATATCCAATCTTACTAAATTTCTGCTCATGTCCGCTTGTACTCATCTCCATCCACATGTTCCTATATTTTCATGCTTTCTTAGGTCTCTTACTCATTCAAAAGTTTCTCCACCTCTAGTTGATAGGAAGGAAAATATTGTAATTCCTACATTTTTTGGTTCAAAAAATGGGCTCTGGAGGTTTATAGTGTGGCAATATTTGAAATTCAGCTTCCTACACACCATGTGCCCTAGGACAATAATCAGGCCCTACTCTTCTTCCATGAGACCTAGAGGCTTCCCCTGGGAACTGCCAGGGAAAAGGAAGCACCATGCCCAAAGCCTGGTGCTCTGGGGAAGGGGGTGTCAACTGGAAGCATCTTTGGTGACTCAAAGTGTCTCTCCTAAGAATCTGACATCTCTCAGTGCTGAAACCCTTGTACTGTGGAAACGTAATTCTCTACCTCTCCATTCTCCACATGCAGCCCAACCCAACACCCTTTCCTTTCCCAAAATTTTCTAAGTTGTCCCTCATACAAGTACACAAATTCCTTTTGTAATAACAGAGAAACCAATCTGTGCTTTACCAGATTCACAAAGTCTAGGTGCTGGAGGCTCACCTGTATAATCCTAACTACTGTACACACTGACACTGAGAAGACTGTAGATAAAGCCAGTCTGAGCAGACTCCATGTCCAACTCAGTAGAAAATCAGGCCTAGAAGAGTGACTCCACTGGTAAAACATCAGCCAGAAACACGCCCACACTCAAGAGAGAAAAAGGGAAAGAGGGGGCCTGAGGGGGAGAAGGAAAACAGACAGAGAGAAAAAGAGAGGGACATGCATACATACCTAAACACAGAGAGACAAAGAGACAAATTCAAGAGAAAGGATTGAATGAGAAGGAATGAGATAGGGAGAAGAGAATGATTAGAGGGAGGAGAAGAGGAGAAGAAGAATGAGGGTGTAAGAAAGGAGAGATTAGAGACAGTAGAGGGGAGGAGGGCCCAAGGAAAGGCCACAGAGGGAAAAGGAGACTGAGAAAGAGAAAAGAACAGAGTTCAAGCCAGCACATTCCCAAATGCATGCACACAACCAACAAAAAGACAATTAAAAAGCATTGAGAAATCATGGAAATTAATAGTACTTCCCTCCCCACCCACCCTCTCCACTGTACATTGTTCCATGAGGAGTTCAGCATTCCTTACATTCCTCCTCAGCTCTCTTTCAGCATCAGTATCAACCCTGTCTTAAACCAGTTATGCATCCTTTGCCTATTTGGACCCTTATTGCTTCTCTCGCCACAAATCCATCTCATTGTTTGAGAATAGCATTGCTCCTCAAATACCCCTGAGCAGTACCACTGACCCACCAGGAGCCCCAGCCCTCCTCTTGCTGCTATTCTCATCAGTCTACTCTGCAGGTTCAGCCGCCTGACCCAGTGTATACAGAGAAACGGCCAGATTTGCCCAACTCCTCCCCATCATACACTTGTCACCCAAAGGCAGCATGAATCCTCAACACTGCCTCTGTGTGCAATTCTAATGCCCTGGGTGAACCAATACAAATATTCTAGTGTGAAGGCTCATATCTAATCTTACCGAATTTTTGTTCTTGTGGGAAGGCAGTCATCCCAGGCAGGGTCCATCCACGGGTGTGGTCCATATACAACCAAAGTCCATCCAGGCTATGTCCTTCCACAGATCCCAGTTTATCTCCATGATTCCTCAGGTCTCCTGTTCCTTGACCACCTCTAGCTGAACGGAAGGGAATATCTTTTAATTCATACACTTTGTGATTCCAAAAATGGCCTCTTGATGTTCAAATATTTAAAACTTGGCTCTGATAGCATTCTTGATTCCCCAAGGAGAAAAATTGGGCTCTGCTATTCTTCCATGAGGCCTAAAGTCTTTACCGGGAAACGGAAGCACCATGCCCAAGCTGGTGCTTTGGGAAAGGGGCCCTCTCTGGGGACTCATAGAGTCTCTACTAAGAATCTGACACCTCTCAGCGCAATTGTACAGCACATATGTCGTCCTTCCCTGTCCATTTACACAAACCCATCACCCCCTTCCTTCCACAACCAATTGTAAGGTGACTCTACACAGCTATCCCTCACATAAATACACAAATGCCCTTTCAAAATAGAGAAAGCAACCTTTGCCACACCAGATTAACAAAGCCAATTGCATTCCCTGATGCTGTAAGCTCTTGTCTGTATTCCTACCTATCTCCCAAGATGATACCTTGAAGATTGCATTTACAGCAAGTCTGGGAAGACTCCATCTTCAAGTAAATAGAGAAATGCATGCCTGGAAGTATAACTCAAGCAGGAGAGAACCAGACATATCCATGACAACTGAGAGAGAGAAAAAGAGAAAGACAGAGAGGGAGAAAGGGAAAGAAGGAAAAAGGGAGAAGTGTGGAGAGAGAGGAAGAGTGAGGGAGGTGGAGGGAGAGAGAGACAGATTCAAGAGCAGGAAGAGAGGGAAAGGGAATGGTAGAGGGTAGTAGTGGAACAGCAAGAAGAGGAACAGGAGAAGTAGAATAGGAGTAGCTATGGGAGGAATGAAAACAAAGGAAGAGAAATGGTGGGCGGCAGCAGGGAGAAGGTGAGAAAAGTGGAGAGAGAACAGAGAAGGCAAAAAGCACTGAGGTGTAGCAGCACACACTCACAAACACATACACACAACAGACAAAAGGAAAAAAAAAAGAATAGTGATCAAGAAGTCTTACAAATCAACAGTTAATTCCTTCCCACCCACTTTCTTCACTGAAGAATGGCCCATGTGGAATTCAGGATTCCTCAGCTCCCTTCTTAATTTGCCTCCTGTCATTTCTCCTTTACATTTAGTGTCCACCCTGTCATTTACTTTGTACCCATCTTTTCCCTCTTGTAGCCCTTATTGGGACTCTCACCAGAATCCCTTTTTGTTCTTTCAGGGGAGATCTGCTCCCAAATAGCTCTGAGCTGGACCACTGATCCTACCTACTGCAGAAAATCTCATCAGTCTGCTCTGCAGGCTTAGCCTCCTGACATCAGTGCACATATAGCAAAAGTCAGGTGTGCTCAAATCCTCCCTATAACACACTTGTCACCCAAGGGCAGACAGCATCAGCCTGCATCAAAGCCTCTCTGTGGAAATCTCATGGCCCTGGCTAAACCAACACAAATAGCCCAGTGGTAGAGGTCATATCAACCTTACCAAATTTTTGCTACTGTCCAGATGCAGTCATTCCAGGCAGGGTCCATCCAGTGGCACCACTGTATCTCCATACTTTCTCAGGAATGCTGCTCCTTCACAGGTTTCTCTACCTCTACGATCAAGGAAGGAATATTATTCTACTTCATATTTTTAGCCAGTCTAAACAGTGGCTCTGGTTGGTCAGACTGTTCTCTTATTTGAAACTCAGCTAACCCAGCCTTCTGGTTCCCCTTAGAGAAAATGGGGACTCATGGGAGGAGTTGCCATTCAAAACAACCTGTCTTAGTAATAGGGTCTCTGATTGTGAGCAAATAAACAATTCTGAAAGAAGAGATGCTTGGATGAAGGTTTTATGTTGGGATAATGATGAGATTTAGAGAGAAATTACACACGCAGGAAAGTGCATTGAAATGGAGGAAAGTAAGGGCAGAAACCATTGATAGTGCATTGGGTGAATGGAGACAGGTACCTCTCCATTCACAGTGAAGATTTGCCTTTGTACTCCAACCCAGCCAGTGTAACTAGTGTGCTCAGTAGTTGTACCCAGTCACCTAGAGACTGCAGAAGGAGAAACAGAGTCCAGGATGCTTCCTGCCCCTGAGATCCATGGATTCCTATACCACCAAGTTCAAGGGCCTCACTTTAAACCTAAATAAATAAACTAGCAATTGGGGACACAAGCAACCTACGTGAAAGGTGAGATGAACTGAAGCGTTTGGGACAAAAACACCTTAGTGTTCAGAGGACCAAGGGAAAAGGTTGTTCAATAAAGTGACAATACTATTAAGTAAGGGATCGATGTGTAAATGCCCAGCTCAGAAGGTACAGCAGATTGAGGCCACCTTTCAACTTATCTTTCAGCATTGGAAAGCCTTGGTGATGTCAGCTGTCCTTTCTCCGAAAGGAATCCCTGCCGGAGAATCCCCTAGCAGCCGTCACACAACCTGGCCATGCTGGACTGAGACCTCCACAGTGTGAACTTCCTGCATGACTCCTTTCCCACCTGCAGCTCTTCAATTCCACATCTCTCTGCTTTAGTTAGACTCACCCCGAAGATCTGAGTCTGGTGGCTTTCAACTGTGCTGTTTCAGAGTTCTGCACTGCTTTCTCTGGGACAGCTTTGTTCTCAATCTGTGAACATTACTTTGGGGCCTTCACACAGCAGCAAAGTCTGCGAAAAATGGTGACTATCCTGTTAGCCACCCTCCTCCAGCCCTGTCTAATGTTCCACCTGAGGACTATGGCCTCCCCCTGAGGATGCCCAGAGGGAAGACCATTTTCCACTGAGTGGAAACTGTCTAGTGTACCCGACCAGCTAAAAGAATCTGGGCCACAAATGAAGCTGGAACTGGAGCTCTGCAGGGTGTAGAGCAGAAGGACAGGCAGACTGGCACTTTGGGTTCTCTTCAGAGGTAACTGAAAATTTGAGGACAAGCTGAAGGTGTTACATCCTGCAGAATAGGTGGCTCTTTTTTGTGGAGGAAGAGGGCTGGTGGGATTGTCCTCAGGAGGTGTGCATGGTGGACTAGCCAAAAGCATCATTTTTGATTCCACACTTCTGGTATTCTCCTTTATGTTTTCATGGATGAGCAGGTAGGTGCCATGGCTTCATTGAATGCTCTGTTCTTTCTTTTTAATACCAGCTACAGTGTACACCATGTTGCAAATGACTGTGACAATAATGGGGTCCAGCTTGCTGGGCAGTTGCTAATCAGGAAGCAGGCCAAATCCCACACTTAGGGCCAGCCATGGGTGCTCCATTATCTCCTCAATAGCAGGCCTCAGATTGAAGCCCACAGTCAGCAGTTTAGGAAGGAGATCACGTCCCATTGCAGTTGGTAAAGGGGACCGATGTACCTGGCCTCTAGGATTTGTTTCCATATCTGAGTCATCTTATTCTCCTCAAATGGGAACTTTCCCGTTGTCATCATATACAAAAGCACACCTAAGTCCCCAAATGTCCACCTTGTACCCACTGAACATGTTTTGTAGGATCATTTCAGGGGGGTGGAATAGTAAGGCTCCACAAACCCCCTTTAGCAACTGTCCTGGGGTCACCCTGAAACGTCAAAATCACTGACCTTAACATTGCCATTGGTGTCGAACAGGACGTTGTTGGCCGTCAGGTCTAGGTGTGCAATTCAGTTCTCTTGAAGGTAGTGAACGGCACTCGTGATCTGCTTGAACAACCTCTTGGCTTCATACTGGAATAGGCGTATGCAAGGGGATTTATTGACTCCACCCCAAGAGATGGCCCTGACTGGCCAGCTCAGTGACAAGGAGTCTTCATCCTCCATCACCTGGAACAATTGGATGATGTGTGGGTGACGTACACTTTTCACAATGGTTACTTCGTTTTCTTTTTTCTGTTTGGTCTGGTCGTGGGGACTGAACTCTGGGCCTGGGCACCGTCCCTCAGCTCTTCAGCTAAAGGCTAGCACTCTACCACTTGAGCCACAGGGCCACTTCTGGCTTTTTTCTTATGTGGTGCTGAGGAATCGAACCCAGGGCCCCAGGCATGCAAGGCAAACGCTCTACCACTGAACCAACTTCCTACCTGCTACCTCGTTTTCTATCTCATGACTTTTCAGATCTTTCCTTGGGAGAACTTTGACTGCCACTGTGGTGTCAGTGAGGCAGTGATGGGCCAGCTTCTCATAGACACAGCTGCAGTAACCGATAATCTTTGTCAAGTTGTACTGTGCAATGACAGTGATCTCCCCCTCCGTGGGGGAGGAACTAAAGTTGTACATTAACACCTTGTCCCTGGGATGGCAAGTAATCAAGCTTAAGAATTACCTAAGATGATCTAAATGAAGTGGACAACTAATAAATCTTAAGAAACAGAAGGTAACCTACCAACAAACAAGTAAACACAACCCCCAGCTAAATAAATGAAATCCCCAAACCCAAACAACACAACTACCACTCCCCACACCCAAAGAAAGCAATCAAGTAGTTCTGAGTTAGTCCATCAGGTCACCGGAGTAAAAGCTCCCAGCACTGTAACTGAAAAAGCTGGAGAGCAGCTGCCTCATATGTACCCTGTTGGGCATACCTTCACAATCCTCTGTGATGTCAGGGGGAAATGGACCAATCACAAGTCAGGCCATTGACATCAGTGAGGAAGTGGACCAATCAGAGCCCAGTGCACACCTGCTGGAAGTTAGGTACTTGGTCCAGGAAGTCTGTTGCTAATGACACTGGGCACATGGCAGGATGCTCTTACTGCTACCATGGCAGCCATGTGGAAACCATGAGGACATTGGCCAGTGGCCCTCATGTTTCCTCGGGGTTGGGCATCCTAGGATGGCCATCCTAGGATGGCCCCTGTGAGGACATCACCCAGTGGGGTATTGATGAACCACAGAGAGCGAGACAATCCATGGAGGCACAGTGAGAAGTGAACAAAAGAAGTTTATTTATACCAGAAAGGTGTCTTGAGACTTCCTTGTCCTTTTAGATACCCAGAACCAAGAGCAGCCTCGATCACCAAACCTCCAAACCTCCAATAGGCAGTCCTGACACTCCAACTTTTATTGGTTGGTCTTCAAACCACCAATTAGTTGGTCTGCAAACCTCCAAACCTCAGATCTCCAAAGCCCCAAACCTCCAAACCTCCAAAGGGGAAGGCTTTTCCCTTTCTTCCCTTCCTCCCCCACATGTAGGCCTCTCCACTGTCCACAGGCCTCTCTAGAGGGAGGTCCCAAATGGCCTCCAGAGGAGGCCCTGAATGACCTCCAAAGGAGGCCCCAACAGGCCCTTCAAGGAGGCCCTGAGTGACCTCAGGAGGATGTTCCAAATGGCCCCTCAAGAAGTCCCTGAAGGACTGGGATGGTGGCTCAGTGGTAGAGCTCTTGCCTTGCATGCATAAGGCCCTGGGTTCAATTCCTCAGTACCACATAAGAAAAAAGCCAGAAGTGGCCCTGTGGCTCAAGTGGTAGAGTGCTAGCCTTGAGCTGAAGAGCTGAGGGACGGCGCCCAGGCCCAGAGTTCAGACCCCACGACCAGACCAAACAGAAAAAAGCAAAAAGAAAAAAAATCCAGAAGTGGTGCTGTGGCTCAAGTGGTAGAGCGCTAGCTTTGAGGTGAAGAGCTGAGGGACAGTGCCCAGGCCCTGAGTTTAGGCCCCAAGACTGGAACCCCCACCCCCCCAAAAAAAAGTCCCTGAATAGCTCCTCAAGAAGCCCCAAAGGACCTCTCAAGGAGGTCCCAAATGGCCCCTCAAGAAGCCCCAAATGGCCTCTCAGAGCTTACCCTGTCCTCCACAGACCTGCCCTGCCCTACTGTGGCAGGCTTTCCCCTCTTGCCTTCTCTCCCCCTCCACTCCCAATCCTCTCCTTCCTCCACACTCAATTCCTGCCTCAGGACTTCCGGTCTTTCCTTTACTCTCATCTCTTCAGAACCACTGGTCTCCTCCTTACTCCCCTCTCCACAAGAGACCAGGTGTCCTCAGGACTCCTCCCTCCTCCCTCCCAATGTGTTTTCCCCTAACTTCCCCCCTAGCCTTGGAGCATGCAGCCTATATACACCCAGAAAGGCTGCACCCCTGCCCCATTAATGGCATCAAACTGATATTCATGATCTTCCCCCAAGCAGCCCAAGTCCAATCCCAATAGTCAGCTCCCTATGTGCATGTCTCCAGGAGCATGCCCCTTCCCCTTTTGGTGGCCTGCTCTGCCCCTTTCAGTGGCATGCCCCAGCCATGGCACGCTCCTCCAGTGCCCCTTGGGGTGGTGACATCAGCCTCACAATGCCCTGCTCTGTCCAGTGGCTGGGTCTGTGGAGTTGTGAGGCTTGACTCTTGATGCTGCTCCCCCTCCAGCAGGCCGGACCATGAGGCCACACTATTGTGCCCCACTGATTCCCTGGGTCCCACGGGTTATTACAGACACTATCCTTGTACAGAAATTATAACACTGTCCTTTTCACATAGCATGGTCTACATCTAATTGCAAGAGAGCCTGAGATAAGGAGACTTTGTAAAGATTCAACTCAAAAATTTCTTTCCACTTGAGAAGAGAGACAAGACATCCAAGATGAAGTCATAGTTTTGTCCACATCTACCATTCTCATTTCTGATTCCAGTTTGTATGGGTCCCTGTGCTGCTTTGTACCTCTTTTTACTGTTTTTGATTCACTTACTCCCTTTTTTAAATCTTTATTTATCCCTCACAGGTTAGAAATAAAGTATCTTGCTTTTATATCTTTTAGTACCGTTGTCTTGAATTTTAATATATCTATAATTGTTCTAATAAAAACCATACACAAAGTATGTCTATCTCAGAAGCAGACTTCTATTTTATGGACCTGAAGTTTATTCTACTTGAGAGGTCTTTTATTCTTTATTTCATTTAGTTATTCATTTATTTTTGGCCATGGAGCTTGAACTCTGGACCTGGGTGCTGTCCCTCAGTTCTTCAGCTAAAGCCTAGCACTCTACCACTTGAGCCACAGTGCCACTTCTGGTTTTCTGGTAGTTTATTGGAGATAACAGTCGCATGGACTTTCCTACCTTGGCAAGCATTGAACTGCTATCCTCTCATCTCAGCCTCTTGAGTAGCTAGGATTGTAGGCATGAGGAACCACTACTCAGCAACTTGACAGGTCTTTTTAAGGGAAAAAAATTATTGATGTGTCAGGCACTGGTGGCTCTCATCTGTAATTCTATCTACACAGGAGGCTGAGATCTCAGGATTTCGGTTTGAATTCTGACTGGGCAGAAAAGTCCATGAGACTCTTCTTGACAATGACAAGATAACCTCGTGTCCATATGCCTCAAAATGGTTGAGGGATAGCCTTAAGCAAAAAAGCTCAGGGACAGCACCCAAGCCCTATGTTCCAGGTCAAGGACTGGCAACAACAACAGCATTAAAAAGGAGATGGGTGTAATAAAGCCATATTCACAAACACAGAATGCAGAAGGCAGAGGCAGGAGGTTCAGAGATTGAGGCCATCTTGGCCTTTATAGTGAGTTACAGTCCAACCTGGGCTACATAGCAAGACCTAGTTCCAAAAAAATCCCTCTTACCCTAAAACACCCAGGAAGTTCACTTATAGATGAATCTCAGAGAGCTGTTCTTCCATAAACCTATTTCATTTTGTCACATATTGTCACCTACTACTTTATTCTTTCTTTTTATAAAAGTCTCCATAAGTAGTTGCTGACATTTATCATTGTTGGGTCATACATGAGGGTTATTTATACATCCCAAAATACTTTGTCCCTATTCTTTGTTCTTTGAATTCTCTCCCTCCTTTCTTTCCTCTGTTTACCCTTCCTTTTCTTTACTAGTTCCTCCTTTTCTCTTCATTTGCTTGTTGCCCTTATTCCTCCCTTTAGTCTGTCCCTTCCTTCCTTTCTGAGATACAATTGGGTGATATAGTGCAAGCTGTTCTGGAATTTATGTTCTTCCTGCCTCAGCATTCTGAATGGCAGTACTACAGGAGTACACTGGCATGACTGGAAAATTCCCAAAGGGAGAGAATATTGGATCATTATCTTTTTTCCATAAAGTTCTCCCTAGATTCCCTAGACTCTTCACACACATGAGGCTGTTTCATGTCTTATTTGTCTCTTAGGCTCTTTTCTGAATTTCCTTTTGGTTTCCTGTCCCATTCAGTGGCCCTTAGCCTTGGAGTGGTTCCAACCAGTGTCAGGCATACCCAACCCTCTCTGAGACAAAGTAGCTTGGGCACAGGCTCATTCAGGCACCGAATATGACAGAGCATAGATGAAATGTAGATTGTCCCTTCCTTTCAGGATCCATAAGCCATTAGCTGAGCAGATCCCCTTAAGGGAACACACTCTGAAAGGAAGTTCCAGGTCAAAACCATACTAATCTCGACAATCCCCTGCAATCTCTCATTTTTCAGATAAGGCCATATCTAGTTATTATTTCTAGTGAATAGAACATGGCAGAAATGAGAGATATCATTTCTCAGATTGCAATATAAATAGCTGTTGCTCTCACAGTAGGATTTCTCTCTCTTGCTCTCTCTTGCTCTCTCCTTCTCTCTCTCATTCTCCTATACCCTTTGCTCTGGGTGAAACAAATGCATGTGTGAGCAGTGTATGAGAAGGCCCCAGAACAAGGAGCTGCAGCTTCCAGATGACAGTTGGAAGACATGAGTGGGAAATAGTCAAGCCTGGAAATGACTCTGACTTAAGTCCAGGTTTTGAATCTATCTATTTTGGTTTCTGAATAATAATCAGCTGGGCACAACTTCCCCAATGAGAAAATAATACCCAAAGGCGGCAGGTGGCCATTCCTATAGACTATGCAGAAACCATGTCCTGAATGGAAAAAAGTAGACTTTTTCCCTAGTCTGTGATGCCTCAGCAGACAGTGTCCTCCAGTTAAGTCTCTCATTCTTATCATGCAACAAAACCAGTCTGCTGCATCTTTCCACTGCAGATGAGTGCCCTGCAGTGATTTAAACCATGGTCAGAAAGAGGATGAGACCACCTTGGTAAAATGTATCCAGCTGTAACAAGGTCAGTAACAGGGGATGGTACATTCTCAACTCCCTTTACTGCACGCAGGACCAAAGACTGTGGTTCCAAATAGCATGCCCTTTGGATTTGTGAGACAGAAATCTTGACTTCTATCCAGAAAGATGGGCAAAGAAAAAGAGGTCCTTGGCTAGATTTCTCATTACAGGGCAGTTTGATAACAGATGAGACCAAGACTCACAGGTACTATATCTCTGCAGAAACCGGTCCCCAAAGAAGAGTGATGGATGGAAGTCACTTTGGAGAGAGTGAGTGAGTTTCAAAGTGGTGCTGACTAGTATCTGGGGATGGCCCCTGGCTTCTTGCTTGATTAACCATCTCTGCTAAGTTTGTCTGAAGATGTATAAGCACAGGCTTTCTAAACCATAGAGATAAATGATACACACAAACAAACACTCCCACAGAGCAGGTGATATGTCAAACATGTCCATTCCAAGTCGATTGACCTGAATCAACACTTCAACTATTTCAGTGTTTATAAAAGTGCCTATGAGCCAGGTGCTGGTGGCTCATGTCTGTAATCCTAGCTACTCAGGATGCTGAGACCTGAGGATGATGGTTCAAAGTCAGCCTGGACAGGAACTGTCCAGGAACTTTTCTCTCTAATAAATCACTCAGAATGCTGGAAGTGTCATGGTTGCTCAAATGGTAGAGTGCTCACCTTGAGCTGAAGAGCTGAGGGACAGTGCTCAGGCCCAGAGTTCAAGCCCCACAACCACCAAAAAAAAAGAAAATCTGTAAGAAAATATCAATAATGCTTTTTGAATGCAAAAAATGATACCTGTTGTTGCAGAGAATAATTTCACATGTTTGAAATCTCCTAATCTTGGTTTTCTATTGTGTAAGGATCACCAAAATCTATCTACACTGGTTCATTTTATTCTTTTTCTTTTTCGGGTCCAGTTGTGGGCCTGAACTCTGGGCCTGGGCGCTGTTCCTCAGCTCTTCAGCTCAAGGCTAGCTCTCTTACCACTTGAGCCCAGCGCCACTTCCGGCTTTTTTCTCTTTTTTCTTATGTGGTGCTGAGGAATCGAACCCAGGGCCTCAAGCATGCAAGGCAAGTGCTCTACCACTGAGCCACCTTCCCAGCCCCTGGTTCATTTTATTCTTAAGAATCATCCCAAGAATTGTGTTTTATTTATTATTATTCAAACACACACACAGGATTGCAGCTTAAAATTACAAGTCAGGTATTTAAGTGTGGAATCTAGAATTGGAACCCAGCTCCAACCACACTCATGTGTACTACTCTATGAAGAGGAATGCAAGCAAGCAAATACTTGATGTTGGTGTTTTTGTTTTAATTTTGCTGTACCACTTGAATAACAGCTCCACTTCTGGCCTTTTGGTGATCAATTGGCAATAATAGTCTTAATGGTCTTTCCTAACTGGTTCACTTCCAACTGTGATCTTCAGATCTCAGCCTCGTGAGCAGCTCTGCTTTAGGTGCTTGGCTTTCCCTGAAAGCCAAAATGAATTTATAGCTCTAAAAGAGGATGGGGCAGGAGTGGGAGGGAGGATATATCTGATTTGGTAGCCAAGCTCCAAGAGCCAAGTATCACTTTTTTCACCCATTTAGACTTAGAAAGATATGCATATCTAGATATAAACATTTTTATAGACATGACTACAGAACATGACTTAAATGTGGAAATATACGGGTGAAATGGAGGGAGAATGATAAGGTATAAATAAGATTAAAATACATTGTGACTAGGTAAGAAAATAGTGTAAGGAGACACACTGAAAGCTACTGAATGTGGTGGTAGAGGAGTATGGAAACAAAGCATAATCAAAGAGGTGAATCTGACTAAATTATAATACATGTACTGGTGAAAAAGCATATAGAAACCCCACTGTTGCCTTAAGTTACACTAAAAATATGAAAACAAACTGAATGATAGGAAAGCAAAATATGAGGGAAGGCCAAGAGGGAAGCTGAATGAGGGTGAATACGGTATGAGTGTATTAAAAGAGAACAAAGAAACCTGTTGAGATTTGGAGAGAGAGAGAGAGAGAGAGAGAGAGAGAGAGAGAGAGAGAGAGAGAGAGAGAGAGAGAGAGAGAGAGAGAGAGAGAGGAGAGAGAGGAGAGAGAGAGGGAGGGAGAAGAGAGAGAGAGAGAGAGAGAGAGAGAGCTTGAATACAGGATCCAGCAGGCACTGTTACTTAGCTTTTCTGCTCAAAGATATTGTTCTATCCCTTGATCCACAGCTCCAATTCTGGCTTCTTGATAATTAGTTGGAAATAAGTGTCTCACAAACTTTTCTGTCCCAGTTGGCTTTCAATCAAGATCCTTGGATTTCAGCCTTCTGAGTATCTAGGATTGCAGGCATGAACCAATAGTGCCTGCCTACATTTGTTTCAAGGATGGAATGAAAGAAAGTGATGGAGGAGTGAGTTTAACTGAGATGCAGTGTATGCATGCATGGAAATAGCACGAGACCTTTCTTTCTTTCTTTCTTTTTCTTTTGATCGGTCGTGGGGCTTGAACTCTGGGCTTGGGTGCTGTCCTTACACTCTTCAGATCAAGCTGAGCACCATACCACTTGAGCCACAGTGCCACTTCTGTTTTTTTTTTTTCTCGTGGTTGGTTGGATATAAGAGTCTCAAGGACTTTCCTGCCCAGGCTGGCTTTGAACCACGATCCTCAGATCTCAGCTTCCTGAGTAGCTAGGATTACAGGAGTGAGCCACCGGCACTTTAGAAAACTAATTACATGGTAATAAGAATCGTCTTTAAAAAGAGTTTGTTCTGGGTGCCAGTAACTCACTCCTATAACCCTAGGTACTCAAGAGGCTGAGATCTGAAGATCACAGTTTGAAGTGAAACCAGGCAGGAAAGAACATTAAGCCTCGTATGGGCATTGTAGGAAAGTGGACTAGTCCCAGGTGGTGGTGGCCATGCAATGATAATGGTCCCTTGGCATTCTGGTGACAACTCTGCTCAAATCCAGATGTCCTGAGCTCCTGGGGAATGGTCTGTGAAAAGATAGAGAAAATAAGGTTGTTGATGTAAGTTTCACAGGAAGTGCAAAAGACTCATGTGAGCCAAAATGACATCCTTTTTCTAATCCTAGACTTCTCTGAATTATCAGTATGCCATTGTGCCCTGTGAATCTCTTAGTGGATATCTATTGTGTACAAGGCAGGACTTCATCCCCACTGTCAACTCCTTTCTCCAAGTCTCCATTTTTTCTTGTATCAGCAGGAGTAATGGACCTCCTCTTACCATGGCTTCCAGTCCCTGGTGGGGAGGAGGATCAAGAGGAGGGGTACTTCCTGGCAATGAGGGCGTTCCCATGATGGCACCTCAACAAAGCACATGCAGACCAGGAAGACAGAGGTCCACAGGCAAAGAGACATCACTGTAGCAGGTGCAGTGCCAGTTTGGGAAAGGTGGCAATGAATGTGGCTCCAGTTCCATGACCACCAGTGGTAACGGCAGAACTGACCAACCCCGGAGCGATACTGGGGAGTGGTAGCAAGGAGGCCTCTGAGACAGCCCAACCCCCCTTTATTCTCTGTGGGGCTCTAGGGCGCCTTAGTCAATGTCTATGTAGCTCTGCAAGTGTGTTCCCAAGTCCCTTCACCCAGTTTAAGGTCCTTTCACACACACTTACAGTCCCTTGACCTGCGCTTCCGGTCCTATGAGTGTGTGTGTCTGTGTTTGTGTGGTTGTGTGTGTGTGTGTGTGTGTGCATGCATGTGCACACACACACACACACACACACACACACACACACACACTCACATGCATACGTGCATGTGTGTGAAGTGTCCCACTTACCTTGAACTAGCCCGAGACCGGGAGGCCATCACACACATATTGCAGTCACATGCCCACATGGACTATGAGGATGGTGATGCATGCACTCAGTCTGAAGACACCCTAGGTTTCTCATCCCAGCAACAGGTGCAGCACCAGTTGGGGGAGGACAACAACGAACACGGCCTAGGTCGTGAGACTGCTGGTGGATGCAGTGGATTCAAGCAGCCTCGGGCTGGACCCAGGAGACAATGCAGGGCAGATTCTCAGCTTCCCGCTTCTTTTTTGGGTGGCTACTGTGGTCATACCCATGCAGGCTCATCCAGGTGGGTGTACATGTACATGTATGCGCGTCTGTGCATGCATGTCCCTCACCAGCGTGCATGATTATGCGCATTGCATGTGCATTCACTTGACCCTGTGCACATGCCCTTCCCTCACACTTCTGGGCTGGGCTTCTAAACCTCCTGATAAGCTGGAGGTTTAACAAAAGGGATGTGAATGTCACTTAGTGGTACAGTGCTTGTCTAGCATATGCATGAAACCCTGGGTTCGATTCCTAAGTACCACATAAACAGCAGAAAGCTGGAAGTGGCTCAAGTGGTAGAGCGTTGGCCTTGAGCACAGCAAGGCTCAATGACAGTGCCCGGGCCCTGAGTTCAACCCCAAGACTGGCAAAAAAAAAAAAAAAAGAACAAAGCTCACTAGAAAACAGAGTACAAAATCTACTTTATAGATAGTGCTCCAACCAAGCAGGGTGCCCTGCTGCATCCTTCACTGGATGTTTTCCAATACAATCTGGGAAAGTCTTACCTCAGGTCTGGATTCCAGCAGTCATGGGTCCTCCAGCCTCTCAGGAGATATAGAAGCCCAGCCAGGAAGTGTGAAGGAAGGGCACGCATGCACACAAACTGTGACGGTACAAACGTGCAATGGGCATGAGCCCAAATGCTGGTGAGGGATACGCATGTGCACACACATGCGCACAGTCCCAGATGAGTCTGGAAGCACACAACCATAGCGGCCACACAAGAAGGAAGCAGGAGGCTCGGAGTCTGCCCTGCATCCTCTCCCGGTTCTGCTCAGAGGCTACTTGGTTCCACTGCATCCACTGTGTCCATCGACAGTCTCAGGATCCAGGCCATGTTTGCTACCATCCTCCTGCAGCTGGTGGGGCACCTGCTGCTGGCACAAGAAACCCAAGGATCTCTTCGCCCTGGCTGCATGGATCTCCGTCCTCCTAGTCCCTGTGGGTGTGTGACCATGCATGCATGTAATGCCCACCCAGAGTAGGGCTGGTTCGAGGTAAGTGGTCCACTTCACCCCACCCCTTCTTCAGCTAAGGGTTAGCTCTCTACCACTTGAGCCACAGTGCCACTTCTGGCTTTCTGGTGGTTTATGGGAGATAAGAATCTAATGGACTTTCCTGCCTGGACATTCTTTTATTTGGGGGGGGTGTCCAGTCGTGGGGCCTTAACTCTGGGCCTGGGCACTGTCCCTCAGCACTTCAGCTCAGCTAGCACTCTTCCACTTGAGCCACAGCACCACTTCTGACTTTTTTCTTTTTGCTTATGTGGTGCTGAGGAATTGAACCCAGGGCCTCAGGCATGTAAGGCAAATGCTCTACCACTGAGCCACCTTCTCAGTCCCCTACCTGGACATTCTTTCAATTGCTATCCTCAAATCTTAGCCTCTTGAGTAGCTAGGATTGCAGGCATGCGCTACCACTGCCCAGCTATCTCACAGGTCTTCTTAAAGGAAAAGAATTAATAATGCATTAGGCATTGGTGGCTCCCACCTGTAATTCTAGTTACTCAGGAGGCTGAGATTTGAGAATCTCTGTTTAAATCCAGCCTAGGCAGCAAAGTTCATGAGACTCTTCTTAACAATTAATCACCAGAAACTGCAAATGGCCCTGTGCCTCAAAGTGGGAGAGAGCTAACCTTAAGCAAAAAAGCTCAGGGACAGGGTCCATTCTCTGTGTTCCAGTCCCAGGACTGGCAAGAACAGCAGCATTAAAAATGAGCTGGGTGTAATAAAGCCATACTCACAAACACAGAATGCAGAAGACAGAGGCAGGAAGTTTATGGATTGAGGACAGCTTGGCCTATATAGTGAGTTCCAGTCCAACCTGGGCTACATAGCAAGACTTAGTTCCAAATCCATTCCCCTATGACCCCAAAAGCACCCAGTAAGTTCACTCACAGAAGAATCTCAGAGAGCTGTTCCTCCATACTACTTTATTCTTTCTTTTTGAAAAAGTCTCCATAAGTAGTTGCTGACATTTATCATTGTTGAGTCATACATGAGGGGTATTTAGACATCCCAACATATACTTTTTCCCTATTCTTGGTTTTTATTCTCTTCCCTTCTTTCTTTCCTCTGTTTACCCCTACCTTTTCTTTACTAGTTCCTCCTTTTCTCTTTTCTTGCACTTTTCCTCCCTTTTGTCTGTCTCTTCCTTCCTTTCTGAGATAGAATTGGGTGATATAGCCCAAGCTATTCTAGAATTTATGTTCTTCCTGCCTCAGCATACTGATTGGCAGTACTACAGGAGTACACTGGCATGACAAATTCCCAATGCAGAGAATACTGGACCATTAACTTTTCCATAAAGTTCTCCCTTGATTCTAGACTCTTCACATGCATTAGGCTGTTTCATGTCCTCTTTATCTTTTAAGCTCTTTTCTGAATTTCCTTTTTTTCCTGTCCCATTAAGTGGCCCTTAGTCTTGAGGTGGCTTCAACCAGTGCCAGGCACACCCAACCCTCTCTAAGACCATGAATCTTGCGCACAGACTCATTCAGGCACTGGATATGACAAGAGCATAGATGAGGTATAGATTATCCCTTCATTTCAGGACTTATCAGGATTAACTGTGCAGGTCCCTTTAATCCCAGGTCAAAAACCACACCAGGACTGACAATTGCCTGCAATCTCTCATTTTTTAGATGTGGCCACATCTAGCTTATTGGTTCTAGTGAATAGAATGTGGAAGAAATGAGAGATATTACTTCTCAGCTTGCAATATAAATAGCTGTTACTCTCACAGTGGGATATTTCTCTTACTCTCTCACTCGCTCTTGCTCTCTCTCATTCTCTTTCATCCTTTGCTGTGGTCAAAACAACTCCATGTGTGAGGAGTCCATGGAGAAGGCCCCATGACAAGGAGCAGGAAGTAGTCAAGCCTGGAAATGATTTATGTACAGGCTTTGAATCTATCTCTTTTTGTTTCTGAATAAAAATAGACAACTAATGAGCTGGGCACAACTTCTCAAATGAGAAAATAATATCCAAAGGTGGCAGATGGACATTCTTACAGATTAAGCAGAAACCAATCCCAAATGGCAAAAAGTCGATTGTTTCAAGTCTCTGATGGCTTAACAGACAGTCTCCTCCAGCAAAGTCCCTCATTCTTATCATGCAACAGAAGAAAGCTGCCTTATCTTTCCACTGCAGACCAGTGCCCTACAGTAATTGAAACAATGGCCATAAAGAGGATGCAATCACCTTGGTAAAATGTATCCAACTGTAACAAGGTCAACTGGAGGTGATGTTACATTCTGAACTTTACTGCACAGAGGAGCAGACACTGGTTCCAAATAGCATGCCCTTTTGCTTTGTGAAATAGAAATCTTAACTTCCATCTAGAAAGATGGGACAGAGAAAAGAGGTCCTCGGAAACACAACAAATCAAAGAAAGTTTGGACAAATGGGATTGCATAAAGTTGCAGAGCTTCTGCAGGGCAAATGACATAGCTAGCAAGACCAATAGAAAGCCCACGGATTGGGAGAAGATCTTTACTAGCCATACAACGGACAAGGGTCTCATATCTAAAATATACTTGGAACTCAAAAAATTAAACCCCCCAACAACAAATCCTCAAAGAAACAACTGCCCAATAAATAAGTGGGCGAAAGACTTAAAGAGAAGCTTCTCTGAAGAAGAAAGAAGGATGGCCAAAAACACATGAAGAAAATGTTCAACATCCCTAGCCATAAAAGAAATGCAAATCAAAACAACATTCAGATATCACCTCACTCCAGTTAGAATGGCAAAAATCAAGAACTCTAACAACAACAGATGCTGGAGGGGATGTGGACAGAAAGGAACCTTACTTCATTGTTGGTGGGAATGTAAACTTGTTCAACCACTTTGGAAAGCAGTATGGAGGTTCCTCAAAAGACTTCACATAGAACTCCCCTATGACCCAGCAATCCCAC
Source organism: Dipodomys merriami (assembly GCF_024711535.1). Lineage (NCBI taxonomy): Eukaryota > Metazoa > Chordata > Mammalia > Rodentia > Heteromyidae > Dipodomys > Dipodomys merriami. The sequence continues at coordinate 265 of NW_027204172.1, read as the reverse complement.
TTTTGGGCATTTACCCAAATGTTTACAAACAAGACTACACTAAAGCTACCAGCACAACTATGTTTATTGCAGCATTATTTACCATAGCTAAGATATGGAACCAAGCCAGATGCCCCTCAGTAGATGAATGTATCAAGAAAATGTGGTATATATACACAATGGAATTCTATGCCTCCATCAGAAAGAATGACATTGCCCCATTTGTTAGGAAATGGAAAAACTTGGAAAAAATTATATTAAGTGAAGTAAGCCAGGCCCAAAGAAA